>NW_010321123.1:0-11958 GCF_000700745.2 Antrostomus carolinensis | reverse complement strand
CTGGTACTTGATGATTCCAGTAGTGTACTGTGAATTTGTGTGTGTGTGTGTGTGGGGGGGAGTTTAACAAGAAGCCCTCTTTGAATGCAGTAGTTATTTCTGTGTCCTGACTGGTAATTTTTTTTAAAGTTGAATGAATATATTTAATATAGATGGGTTTGAAAATTAAATATTCTCTTAAACATTTAGTTTTGTTTTGTTTGAAATGTTTGATGTCTCACAAGAACTGCTTGGCTTTTGGTATACAGATCCATACTGCCTGCAAAGCAAGAGCTCTTCATGTGTAATGGGTGAGGCTTTAGAAGCAACTTAGAAGTTCCAGTAAAAATGGTACTTGTTGGTCAAATTGCATAAGGGACCTATGAACATGATCACATCATTGGGGACTTCATTAGTGTTAGTCTACTCTGTTGTTGTTGTTGAATGAAGGGGTCTAAGAAAATCCCAAGTGTTTCCATGGAATTTCAAGCTCCCAGATGTGTTCTCTTTGCTACTCAAATTTCATCTAGAGGTATACTTTCATTTTTAATAACTGTATGCCTATGTGAGATAGCTAGGTTGGGGTTTTTTTGTCAGGTACAATACTGATTTTTAGACACTGCCACTAAAGTTATTGTGGTTTTGCCCTCACGTTACGCAATAGCTGTCATACTGTCTCAGACAGACTTTAACATGCTCAATTGGATGTCCAAGTGCTTCACAGACAGCACTCTGGAGATTTCCATGCTTTCCCCATTTGGATTTTGGTGCAGGACTCTTGAAGGTAAACCCAGTCACTTTAGTGTTACAACCTGGAAAACTTCCCTGAAATGTGAAAGAAGGGAGGCATTAGATGAGAAGCGCTCAGAGAATAAAAGTATTTTCTGTTGTACTGTGCTAACTGTGGACTGAAAATAGTAAGAACAAGGTGATTTTTGTGTACCACTTCGAAGGAACTCTTGTATTTTGCTCATTTTTAAGGACCATGTTCCTTATGTGACGTCATCTTTGAAAATGAGTAGCCTTTACTTACTTTATTTTCTCCTCAATACCTTGCTGCATTCTCCATTAGTTTTCATAGATATTTAAAGGTTCATAAGCATTAGTAGCTTCTTTGAGAAATATACTTGTTGGCTTCTGTCAAAGAAGAAAAGTTGTTTGTTCTAGCATTAGATCCAGCATTTATATTTGTGCTTATTCTGTGCTGGATATGCTGGACCTCTCCTAGCTGCATCCAGTTTTATTACTCATTCACAATTTGGAAGCATGTATAGTAAGAGATTTACTGCATCTAGGGGTAAATTAACAGAACTGTTTAGCGCTTAAGTAAAAAATTAGTTAAATAATATATATCTGTTTTCAACTGTGCAGTATTTTTAATATGTGGCTTACCTTGTTGAAGGTATGTTTCAGTGCTTCAGTATATAGCACCAAAATAAGCTAGCCTCAGTGAAGGTGTTGTGAGTACATCTGTTCTGTGCGTTGCATTGGAACAGTATAAATAAGTTCTAATTTGTAGCATATTCAATGCTACATGTGTGTCTACATGAAAAAGCTCTCTGGTTCGCAGAGTAGCAACGTGAGGATTGCTGTTATTTCTTGTGATTTGTTTATCCAAGCATAAAATATATCAGTAGCATGCCTCAAAATCTTTGATCTTGAAAGATGTGATGGCGGGGAGAAAGGGTGGGGGAAGTTTTTGCTTGTATGTTTTTTCCAGATGATTTTAATTCAACTTTTTAAAAATAATGTAACACTCATGATTGAATGAGAAAGATGAAGAAAAAAGGTGTATATAATCCTGTTTCTCAGTTAAAAAAAAAAAAAAAAAGAATAAAAAATTGTAAGATAATAAAGAAGATGTGAGAGAGCAGGAAATACCATAACCCACTTTTTCCCACTTCAGATTATTAGAAAGGTAACTAGGAAGTAGTCTATCTAACATAAATATCTTCTATTTGCAGAGCCAATGGAACAAAGCTGCAAATGACTGCGTATGGCTTTTTTTTCCGTTTGAATGCTCTAATAGAAAAAAAAGTAACAGTAATTAATTCAAAGGAAATTGATATTGTCCTCTTATTTACTAATACACCATAATAATCTTTATTAGCGTGTATTTGTAAACCTTAAATCAGTTTCTAATACCTTATATCCACTACTTTGCTTATGTCTAATAAACAAGTTAATAATCTTAATATACCTAATAATATCTACTTAAAGACGATTATATAATCAGTGTAATTTTTTTCACATACCATCCATTTTTCACTGCCCTGTGTGATTTATTGCTTTTTACAGAATCAGGATTGTACATACATATTAGCATGGAATTTTTTTTTTTGTGCACTTGAATTAGCTTCAGTTTGGTTGGCAAGAGACTATCACAGTTACAAAGGCTATTTTTATATTAATATGTTTTGTTTATGCTTATTTATGAATTTTTCTTGTAGAGAACAAATGGCCACAGAAATATCAGAAATATTATCTAGGTAGGTGAGAAGACAACACCAAACAAATCAATCATTTTATAAATAGAAATCAAATATGAAATGGGTTAAATTATTATGGAATGAATGAAATCTGGGGGGTTTTAGGTGCTAAGCAGATAAGTAAATTATTTCTTTCAGATAAATCTCCTTTATCAATGCCTTTTTTCAGTAATTATTTTTCTACCATTTTAATTGATTATATAAAATAAAATAAGTTCACATATCCTGGTATTTTGTGTGATTTTGGTAATGTTCTTCCAGCTTTCTTCTCTTTTCACCTTTCTTATAATGATGATAGAAAACTAGCCTCCACATCTTTCAAAGGGGGGTTTCTACAGATTCAACAGAGTTAATGAAGTTACTTAATGTTAATGTAACTGTTAGCGCTTTTAATAAAAAAAAAATCTAGTTATAATTTCCTTCAAATAAAAACATTTTGAAAATTACCATATTAAAAACACATTAAAACCCCTCCTAAGATGTCTAAACAAAATCCCCTTCCGAGACATCTTGACTACTAGTGCAAGATTTTATGCACCATGCAGGAGGAAAGGAGAATGCAGGTTTAGATCTGAATACAATTCTACTGTAACAGTCTCATACTAGTTTGTGACAGAATACTAATTCTCTTTTGAAATAAATTGTTATAGTCATCTATATCAGTGAGAAATTAAAAAGTGTTTAGTGCAACTTGAGGACAAAAGTAAGCTTTTGACATTCATTTTCCGAAGCTTACATAAGAAGCAAAATTGTTTAGAGTTTTTAAAAGTGAATCTGTTGTTAAACAAGCTACTGTGCTGTGTATGTGGAGTCTGAAGGTGGCTTGTCTTATACGACTGAAGTTTTTTCTAGTTGTAGAATTGTTAATTGGGAACATAGCTGTTAACTAAATTTATTTCTTGCAGTGACATTTTATTCCTATTACTAAGAATAGGACTAAACAAAGTTGTGTGTAATTAATAAGTTAACATGTGAATTTAGATGGCTAGATTGTATTGCATATATTGACATCATTCCAATGACAATAGCTAATTCTTAAAGTGAAAAAAAATCACAAAACTTTGGGGCAAAATCAGAGGTTTTGTGTTTTGATTGAATTCAAGATGCAGTACTTCTTACTGCATGCTTATTTAACTAAATCTTTTTGACTTTTCATATATCAGAAGCTTGATTTGAGACTGATTTTTTTTAAAAAAAGTCTGAAAATACTGTTTATGATACATAACTTTGTCAGCAGTGAAGACTGATTATCAAGTATGATGCTTTTCTCTCTGCCAGACTATTATGCTTAAAGTCACGTAGAAAACAAGAGAGTGATCTGCAGAGTAGATCATGGGAACGTAGAATCGTTTTGGTTGGAAAAGACCTTTAAGATCATAGAGTCCAACCATAAACTTAACGCTACCAAGTGCACATCTAAGCCATTTCCAGAAGCACAGCATCTTTTAAATACCTCCAGGGATGGTGACTCAACCACTTTCCTGGGCAGCCTGTTCCAGTGCTTGACAATCACTGTAATGGAAAGGCTAAACCATTAAATTGGATTAGCATTCTTAAAGATTACTAGTTTAACCAGAGATCTTATAGCCTAGTTCTGCTGCTCTAAATTATGTAGCAAGCTCTTAGAGCAGTGAGTAGTGTTGCTAAATAAGGAATATCCTTGGGATTTGTCAGATGAGGTTCAAGAAGGTTAGACACCAGCAAGCGGAAATTACGTTTATCAGGAATCCTTTGAAGTCCTACAGATATGAAGTCCTACATATATGCCAATGATAACAAAACAAAACATTACAAATATATATTTTGAAGGGGACTCTCTGTGTAATGATTTGTTTTACACTGACAAGTAGTGCTAATAAAAGTTCCTCACCTATGTACTGGTTAAAAGTCAGAGATTTAATTTTTTATGTCAGACTTCTCAATACAATAATGAAGCTTTGTGTTGACTCAGATTAGTAGTATGAGTAGACATAATTAAGATGATGTTGCAATAAACAGATTCTGAAATTTTAATTAGATTTGAAGAGATGGTTCAGTTACTATCAAGAAGGTGATTTGGTTAAGCAGATTGTTTTATTCTATGAAACTTAAAAATAAATTGCATTTGTTATCTCTGCTTTCAGAGCTGCTATATCTACATAGAGAAATTTTTTACAGATGATGTATTTATAACTTACTAACTAAAATGGAAAAATAAACAACATAAAGCTTCATAGTCCCACGTGAGACCTTGATGGAAAATGAAGTCTAAAATAATATTCACTGGATTAAAAATAATGTAATAGTGTAACAAAGATATTGCTGCACAAATAGACTTTTACTTGAAAAGGCCTGGTTTCTTCTGTTTTTTTCTCTTGTAAATTTTTAATGTGACATATTGCATCAAGTATTTCCCTACCCTGTTAAAAGTCTAGTTTCTTCTGATCAAATACTCTCAGATCCTGAAAGATAATTCAGTTTGCCTCACGTTCTCAGATATGGGCATTAGCAGAGGGTGGTAAAATCACCTGTCTGTTCTTGAATTCCTTAGTGTTTAAATAGTATTCTGACCGCCACTGAATGTTGGAGTGTTTTGTACTTAGTTTATAGTCAAATAATCCATGGGAAGTTTGCTGTTCCTAAGGGAGAGTTCTTCCACTTCCTATCCATACCATTTTTAAGGAGGGGTCAGGAGGAGTATTTTTTTTTTTTTTCAGGTTTATTTTTATACATATACATTATGTTTGTTACATGGATAACCTTATACATAGTGTTAAAGAAGATGGAGATTTTAGTAATAATTTCTCACTTGCATTTGCTGTTGACTTTATTGCATACTACCTACGAGCCAAATACTTCTTGCCTTTGAAAAACACTGTTTCTGGATGAGTCTTTTTATACCGGTCAGTCTTAAACAAGGGTTTTGTCCGAATCCAGATTTAAACAACAGAGGAAACACCTTTTCTCCTTGTCTACTTCAGAAATACTTTTCCTCATCTGTTTTTTGACTGGAACTAAAAATGTATATGGCCACTCTTTATTGTCTGTATTGTACATATTGACTAATACCAAGAAAAATGTACACCAGCATGGAGTGAGGTACACGTAAATAGAATATGCATCTTTTCACACATTCCTTTTAAACTCTAGGCAACTGATCAGATTATTGTATGATTTTGGACATAAAAGGTGCTTTCACTTTTTCTTAATCATTTGAACATCTTGAAAATAATATGGTACTTTGCCTTTGAATTCAGTCCCTCTGCTGCTGATTTTCATTGTAATAAGTATGCTTCAGTGTTGATCGTGGGATCTGTTGCTCCTGTTGTAACAATTCCTCTTTCATACTTGAAAAAAATATTTACATATATATATATATATTTAATAATTGTAGGAGTCCTTCAGTTCAAGCCACAAAAGCTGCTGCTGGTACTAAGAAGCATGATCTCAGTAAGTGGAAATATGCAGAGCTTCGTGATACAATAAATACATCCTGTGGTAAGTTGGTTGGGTTTTTTTCTGATTTGAGAAAGTAAAGTGTTATTTGTGTGAAAAGTATAACTTTCTTCCAGTGTGGGATGGTTTCCTTTGTTACCTCTTTTACTGATCATATATTTATGATGTTAAATGGCTTGGGCTATAAAATACATGCTATAATTTCTTAATTAAGTTATCTCAGTTTTATGTATTTTCACAAAGGGAGTAATAATTATTATACTTTACCTGGAATTTGCGTGGTTTTGCTATAATTTCTTGCTGTCACCAAATCATAAAAAATCAAATATATCATGTAAAGCACAGTGTAAAATGTTTTCTGTCGCATATATTCGGATTAACTTTTAATTTTCAGAATGTGTAACTTAATTTGGGAAGCTCACAGTTGTAATTACTTTTTCCCCAATGTTATGAAGATAGATAATAATTATTTCTTTATTAAATATTATTTTTTCTTCCTGCTTCTGATTGAAAGCAGCTGATTAATTTCTGATTTTATATTTCTCCCTGGATGTAGAAATTTGGAATAAACTCATTGTCTCTATTGTATTTAAAACCCACTGTTAGCTGCAAACTCTACCTGAGTCTATTGTTTTTACATACTCAGGACTGGGGCAATGTTTTCAGCTGAACAGATGGTGCAATAATACATGGTACTAATGTTTGTTCATCCCTATGCAGTTTGGATACTCTTATGTGACTAATGAAAAAGCCTTACAATCATTCCGTCTCTTAGAATTATGAAATTCAGGAAAAATGAAATATATTTAATAAAGTGGAAAAAGAACCTAGATCTGAGCAGTCAAATTGCTGATTTTCTTTTTTTCAATTGCAGAAATAAAGTTCAGCAGTGAAATTTTATCTGTTTCTGTACTGCTTGGCTTGTGATAATGTCAACAGACAAATTTAGCAAAGTGAAAATTTTATTTGTAGCCTTGCCCTGCTCCAAATCTCACAGTAGAACAGCTGCTCTGGGGACTACCATTCCTCTAAAGGAGAAAAGGATATATAACATCCCAAGGATCTTTCTGGGCCAGAAAATATAAGCCCTGTTGCTGCAGATACTATAACATACAGTGTTACAAAGTGATCTAAAATTATGTACCTATCAATATAAAAAAGCATTTAATAAATATTTTTTTATGATTTTTCTCACTTCTCCCTTCCTCCCTCATTTTTGAGACAGATATTGAACTGTTGGCGGCTTGCAGAGAAGAGTTTCACAGAAGGCTAAAGGTATATCATGCTTGGAAATCCAAGAATAAGAAACGCAATGCAGAAACAGAACAGCGTGCTCCCAAATCAGTCACAGACTATGGTGAGGAGAAATATTTTTGTGTCTATAATAATTTTGATGACAATATTCTTAAGAAAACATTGTGAGAATGAATTTTGGTTTTGCTAAATTGAAGGAAATTCTTGGGATTTTTAAGGTGTTTTTATTATTGATTTAAGGTAAATATTTTGAAAAGATTGTAACTGGCAAATACTTTGCAGAAGGTAGAATACATTCAGGAGACCCAGATACATGTATGGAACAGCTCTCCCTAAAATCTTTTCTCATACCAACTCACATTTGTTAAAAATAGTTCTTGACTTGGTTTTGCAGTTGCTGGCATTTTTGATACATGTTTGTTGCTATGCTACTTAAGACTAAGGAAGATCATTTTTCATTTATGAAGCTGTGGTTTGCATTTTGAGACTTCTGAGACTTTGTTTTTAAGGTTGTTCATACTAGTTCTGACTTCTGTAATTACAAGATGCTTTCTTAGAGTAGTTAGTGTCAATTCAGAACAGCGAATTATACCTAAAGGTAGAATAGAGATTCTAAAAATAGTTCTCAGATAGTCCATCTTTCAGAGAATTGTATGTGATATAAAAAAGAAGATTGGAAGGAATCATGCTCTTTTATGTAATTCACTATTACATTTGGGGTCCAGACAAAAACCAAAAAAATATTGGTAATAAGGGGTGTTTTTCTCATGCTTTTATTCTTTTGTAAGATACAGATACATATACGTAGATGCTTTTAAAAGGTGCTAATAATTTCCTCATTTACCTTACTGCAAGCCTTATATATTTCAGGTTACATTCTCTTTTTTAAAGTTCTCTGAGTGTTGATACTGCAGTTTTTGATTATGGGATCACAAATTTAGCGTAGTCCCTGGTTTCTTATTAGACTGTTATTCTGCTGATTTCACAGATGAGTGTTTATTGTCAAAGCAATGCACTAAGGAGAATAAGTGACTGCATTTGTAATTCAACAAGAAGGTGTAGGAGTTACCATATTTGACACTGCCAGACCTGAAAATTAGGTGCCAAGTTTCTGGAGTGATATTTGCAGAGTGGATTGTTACTCTTCCCCTCCCTCTCAAGTCCAGTGATCATCTGTTACAAAAGGAATTTAAGAAATGAACAGAATCACAGCAAATGGATATAATAATATAGTGAGATCTTTCCTGCTGTCTTCTAGTTCCATGAGTCTTGTGTTCCTGGCCACACAGTTAATGGGAGAGGCAGAGGAAAGGGAAGATGGGGAGAAATGCTCTCCTGAAAGTCCCATTAGCCTGGGATTAGGGCATTGTCCTGGGATATGGGGGATACAGGTCCCAGGGGATACAGGTGCCCTACTTACTTCCAGTGTTAATCCTTCTACAAAGGTGTCTCCTTCCCCTTGATTAATTTACTGAGTTAAGCATTGCTTGAGCATTACCTGAGAATTTGAGCTTTTCAGGGAACTTGGTGCAGATATATGGCAGGTGAAATCTGGACACCTGGAAAAGGTGTTATCAAAGAATGACCATGCCTAGTAATGTGGTTTTAAGTGCTTAAGAAAGCTTAAGACTGAAACAGCAGGAAAAGACATTTGAAGCACTTCTGCAAAGTGGTAAGTTGCTTTGAGTTTGAATTTGCAAATTCTGTCTGGAGTTAAATGAGTAAAATAAGTATTCACACACAGTATTGCTGATTCATGCACAGTATTGCTGATTTCTGTCAAAGAGCAGAAAATATTTAGATTTGTGCAAATAAAACTGGGAATATTCATGATCTCATCACATTTAGTTAGAAATTTACAGCATTCTTTTCAATGCTTTTCATTGGTTTTTTTTTTACTTTTTTTGAAGTATTGCTTCCTATTTCTGAAGAAAAGTTAGAACATTGCAGTTCAGAAGAAAGTCACTGATAGAGACCTTTAGAGACTCTCATTAATGTCAGAAGTAATTATTGCTATTGGCAATAATTTTACTACGTGGGCATTTCACATTTAGGTATTATAATGATCTGAGAAGGTAGTAAGAAACTCTGATTTCTTACACATTGAAGCTGAAATTCTTCCAGGTGTCAGTGGATATGTGCTTCAAATGATGTAGTTTCTTCTTTCTGTCTTAGTTGATGTAATACAATTTTACAGGTCTGGAATTTTTTTCCTGGCAGAAGTCTCAAAAATTGAAAGTATTAACTAGCAGATTTGTTGCAGCAATTTGTGTTTAGCATGTATACAACTGAGGTTTTGTAACAGGCATAGCAAATAATTGAAGTTATAAAATACAAAATTAACTCCTCATGAAAGTAGAAGCTGTTGGAAATCTACGAAACTTGAGCAAGTGAGACATTATATACATGTCAAGGAGTAGAAAATTAATAGAAATACTTAGTTCAACATCTGTATTTATTTTGTAGCTAGAATTTCCATTTGTCTATCATCAGCATTGGTGAAAAATGTTGAGGTAATGAAACTATAACTTATAAAGGATCAGTACTTTTATGTTTTGTTCAACATGTAATATTTGTTCACAGATTTTGCACCATTTTTGAGCAGCTCACGTAAGTGGGGAGATGGTTATTTAAGCTAACTTTGAAGAATAGGAACAGTTGAGAGCTCTATACTAACATTAATTCATCCAGTGTTTTGCTACATGTGTTCACAGAATTTAATTGTTAAAAAAATCTATTTTACAATTTGAAAATTTTATTCAAATGGTGGTAATTATATGTTCTCTAGTAATTTACGACTGTACTGCTTATCTTCATGACATTCTACATATCTGAGCAGTCATGGGAAGGGAGAATGAGATAACCTTTTTGATGTAGGTTATTTGAAGTTCTAATCTATTTTTCTCTCCCCACCCTAACATATGTTACTGTCTGCACATGGCTTCTTGTTGTAGCAAAACTCTGGAATCAATCTAACAGCTCTTTTTCTAGCAGACAAACTAACAATCAGGTGACGGTTTCTTTTGAATAAAAGATTACAATTCCGTGGCACTGAAAGGTAGATGCTATATTGGCTGCTTAGCATTCCTGTCCTCTAGATTTCCTCTTGGATTTAGGTATGTGTAGAGGTAGAAATATGTCTTAGCAATTACCATTGCAGTGCAAAAAGTGTTTGACAATGCTAAAGCACTGATCTACTGTGATAGATGTTCAGACAATTTGCAGAAAACAGAATTAATTTCCTATAAACTGTAGACTATGTCTCCCTGTAAAATACATGCTTTATCAGAGTTGACGTATAAAAGTAGCAATTACCTATTAACATTTGTTTTATTTTTCTTCTCTTTGTTTATGTAGACATGGAAAAAAATTGAGGGGTATGATTTGTGTAGTATGTACATTTTTTAAGATTCTGCTGTTCACATTTAGAAAAACTATTTTTGCTTGAAACTAAATGGAAGAAATAGCAAGGTGCAGTTGCTAGTCTATTAGTCTTGTTCATAACTAAAAATACATTATTAGAAGTTATTTTCATTTTTCAGTTTATTAAATTTTAGCTCAAAAATTAGCTCTGCTTAATACACATAAAAAGGAATTTACTTTTAATTATTTCCTTTATGCTGAAACATGGGAACTGATTTTCTTTTGTACCGATGATGTAGGTTCACATTGAGAATTTGTAACAGTGGTATTGTAAAACCACTAAAACAAGATCAGTAATAAACTTTTGCAGGAGGCAGTTATTAAAGGAAAGGATCTTGCTTGTAAGAGCATTTACTATTTAAAACTGATTATGATAGTGTATGCATAACATTAAGAAGGTCGATCAGTTGATCAGTTAGCATAGAGACTATTCGCTTTTATTTAAAATAAAGTTTCTCTCTGAAATGTGTAGGACTCTGATGGAGTCCAAAAATGTATATGGGAAATGTTTACCAAAAATATGTATGAAGCTTTAAAAAAATTCTATATAACTGTGTCTCCTCCAGTTTGGTCTGTTGATCTTAATGGTCTGAAATAAACAATTTCTTTAAAAAAGAAAGCAGCCAGAGAGTAGTTCTAATGTTTAGTACACAGAAATCCAGGCAGAAAGTTATGTTTGGTGGCATCTTTGTAATAAGCAGTATTTGTTGTTGACATTTCTATTAACAAATTAGTAATTTCTAACAGTATTACACACCTTTCTGTGTTGACTGTCAAAAATCTTCAAGTGATGCTTTGTGTTTTTGTAACTGAAAATGCTTCTTTGCACTATGGCCTTGTTTTACAAAGAGGTGGACTGAACTAGGGCAGTTACTGATTAATGTTTCTGGTTGGTAAGACATTTTATATAGGAAGTTTTATCTTAAATATTGATTTAAAGCAGAATGTGTTATTTTACTAACTTTTAGTCTAAAATATACTTGATGCCGTTGAACAACCTAATATTGCGTGTAGATGCAGTAGTTGACATGAGCCTTTCCTCACCAGTGTTGTAGCTGTAGAGATTAAAAGAATGGACATTACCAAGATCAGAATAACAGAATCACACAAAATGTTAGGGATTGGAAGGGACCACAAAAGATCAACTCCCCCTCCGCCAGAGCAGGTTCACCTGCAGTAGGTCACACAGGAATGTGTCCAAGCGGGTTTTGAATGTCTCCAGAGAAGGAGACTCCACAACCTCTCTGGGCAGCCTGTTCCAGTGTTCTGTCACTCTCACAGTGAATAAGTTTTTCCTTATGTTTACATGGAACCTCCTGTGTTCCAGCTTGCACCCATTGCACCCTCAGACATCACTGAGAAGAGCCTGGCTCCATCC
>NW_010321122.1:2278-15363 GCF_000700745.2 Antrostomus carolinensis | reverse complement strand
ACGAATCCGTTTCCCTGTTCACCCTCCTGAAGGCGGGGCGAATGCTAATCAGGTGAATGCTAATCAGCCCCGGGCCGCACCACCGCTGGGGAGACTGCTGGCCAATGGCGCGTCTGAGGGGCGGGTCTATGCAAATTAGGGCTGCGCTGGGCGGCCTCACCTGGAGCGTTTCGGGGGAGACGGGGAAGTTTCTGCTGAACAAACGCACACGATCGTGCTGTACCGACAACGTCCGGTTGTGCTTTGTCAGCTACTTTCATTGTCGGACAGCTGTGGAGTGTGAGCTCAGGTCACCGTAACCTATGGAGGATAAAGTGTCCTCCTGGCTGCGAGGTGGGAGGAAAAAGGCTTTTTCTCTGCCTGGTTCCTGCTGCGCTGTGTGTGTGTCATGGGCTGGTCCCCGCAGGGTCGCACATGTCCCGCTGTGACCCCCAGCCCACCGGGGAGGGCTGTGAGTGCTCTAGTTTGTGCTCCAATATGAGTTTAACCCATTTTGTGGGACTTTGAACATTCTGGCCAGCTCTGAGGCATGGCACACATCACCTCCAGGCCATGACGTGTGACTGACGGGTGGGTCTCAGTCTCCTCCCACGTAACAAGCAACAGGATGAAAGAAAACAGCCTCAAGTTGTCCAGGGGAGGTTTATATTGGATATTATTAGGCAACACTTCTTCACCAAAAGGGTTTTCAAGCGTTGGAACAGGCTGCCCAAGGAGTCACCATCCCTGAAGGTATCTAAGAGATACGTAGATGAGGTGCTGAGGGACATGGTTTAGTGGTGGACTTGGCAGTGTTGGGTTAACAATTGGATTCGATGATCTTAAAGGTCTTTTCCAACCGAAACGATTCCATGATTCTATGATTTCAATCTTCAGGGCATTCCTTCATGCCAGTGAGCTCTGACCTGTGTCTTCTGAGCAGCCTGAGTCCCCCCCATCTGCCTGTCCAGCTGCTCTGAGCAGCTTAGCAGACATCTGGAAATCACAGAGAAATGATCAACAAAACCATGGGCTGGTGGCTCACAAGTTGGAATCGTTCCCTACTGGGAGAGAAACTGGCAGGTGCCAGTTCTGTAGCCCTGAACTTGCACTTGTTCGTACACAACAGGTAACTGGAGGCGAGTACGTAATAATCCCCTTCACTCCAGGGTAATTACTGGCGTGCTGAAGCAGTTGAGACTATTTGTAGATGTTGGTGCAAGTATCAAAACTGTGAGTCAGGAGTTTAAAATTAATTTGACTCAACGTTTATTTCCCTCAGATAACACCTGTTCTGCTCCTTTTATTTACCTTCTCCTTTCTGAGCCTGCAAGGTGTTTAACTTCACTCACACTTAGACTTCTTCCATGAGCAGAGACTTGAAACTCTCTTCCACCAATATATCTCCTCCCCTCTCTTTTCATACCCAAAAGCCAAGAATCGAATTAAATCTCATTGAACCCAGAAACCAGGACTTTAAAAGGAAAAAAATAAAAAATAAAAGAGGTTGCAAAGCGTGTACAGAGCCAGGTGCTTCAGGAGATCAGCCACAGAGATGACAAGCATCCATCCTGAGGAGCCAAAACCCATTGGTCTGGATGAAGTATGTCTCATATCACTAAGATAAAACGACCCATTGATATAATTGCTGAAGGAGATCTTGTTGTCCTAGGAAATCATACAGGATGTCAGGAGGGTCCAGCACAAGAGTGAACAAAAACCACTCAGACACAGCACCATGAATGGTGAGCTGCTGTAGGCACCTTGCAAGGAAGGGTGGTGATCAGAGGTAGGAATGGTGGCAGAGACTCACATCGTGACAGGATTTGTTCCTCCACCTGCCCTTGTGTAAAATATGTTTTCAGAGGTGCAGCAGCAATATGAACCACTCCTTTGCTACATGGCTCCCTCCTGCCATCCCCAAATCCTTTATCCAGCACACAGTCTGGTAATTCTGGAGTATTACTCACCCCTAAATGAGCTGACAGCTCCTGGCCATCAGCCACGTGCTGACAATAGACGAGACAGGAATTAACAGTGATAATGTTCCTTGGTCTGGCACACCCGTAAGGTTTGAAATGAAATCTCCACTGAGAATTTCTCACATACATTGGGACTGAGGAGCATTTTGGGGTGGGCACAGCTGGCTCTGGGGGTGTCTGTCAGTCTCTCTGGATCTTGCTATACCCACGTGTTTCACTCCTGCACTCACCCAGGTGAAGTTGCCAGGCAGATGTTGTTGGACTCATCTTTAGGGAATACAGATCTTTGGGAGTAGAAGATAATTTGTATCATTCTAAATCTGCTTTTAAGATTTTCCTGATTTGCCCAGAAAAGTCATTGTTTGTTTGGTTTTTTTCCAGTAAACCCTGATTCAGCAACTCACTCCTGGATTGCTCAACGTGATGGGCTCAACATTAAATACAGAAATATTTCTGCCACAGCTTTTAAGCAAAGATCCACAAACAGAAACAGAAAATAAGCATGAATTTAAATTATTTTCTAACTGAACAGGTCTTTGTCATGACTAAGCAGCTGATCTGGAAGAGTTCTCCAAAAGGATTGTGGAAAGAGAAACCCATTGATTAGATGACCAAGGGGTACTGGATTTGTGTAGCTTTTTCAGGTCTTAACTGAAGACATGCTCATTCTGAGCCTGCCACAAGGATCCTTCTCCCAGGCACTTTGTGGACATTTGAGCTAAATGCCCGTGCTTAGCAAAACCCAGGATAATTCTTCTATGAAGAAAAGCTGAGACAGTTGGGGTTGTTCAGCCTGGAGAAGAGAAGGCCCTGAGGAGACCTTATTGTGACCTTTCAATACTTAAAAGGGGAGCTATAAAAAAGATGGGGACAAACCTTTTAGCAGGGTGTGTAGTGATAGGACAAGGGGTGATGGTTTTAAACTAAAAGAAGGAATATTTAGACTGGATGTAAGGAAGACATTTTTTACACTGAGGGTGGTGAAACCCTGGCCCAGGTTGCCCAGAGAGGTGGTAGAAGCCCCATCCCTGGAAACATTCAAGGTCAGGTTGGACGAGGCTCTGAACAACCTGATCTGGTTGAAGATGTCCTTGCTCACTGCAGGGGGTTGGACTAGATGGCCTTGAAAGGTCCCTCCAACCCAAACCAGTCTGTGATTCTGTGGTTCTGTGATTCTATGATTCTAATTGACAATTTCTTCCTTTGTTAAATATTCAGGGGCTACTCTCTAGCAATCTAAAATCACAAAAACCCAGACTCAGACAGGGGGAAGAATCTAGCTCTGTATAGGTGTCCCTTCTGTGTTGGCAATGAGGGAAGAGAGCAGTTACCTTTTAAAGGAGTTGGCATGGAAAATTTTTTTTCCTTACTGGTGAAAGTTTTGCAACATTAAAAGTAATTAAAATGGGATTTTACAGTGGAAAGTATTGAGCAACTGTCTCAGGCATAGGTGTAACCACCAGCTCCACCTATAATAAACCCAACTGTTCCCCTCCCGCGGAGCAACGCAATCCGCTTAGAAAAGTGATCCAAGCAAACCTTGTCACTGCAGCAGATTTACAAAACCTAAATTGCAACAGGATAAGGAAGGGCCAAGTGGAAAAACAAAACACATTGATCCTGTGATCTAGACACAATGCAAGGAAAAGTGGCACATTGCAGCAAAAATACTGATTGTCTTTTGCCAGAGACAGAGACAAATGCCTCTTCTCTCCTCTTCCAAATAAACTGGTGGCCAAAGGCACCCACTTCAGTCTCAACATGTGTGGGCAAGTGCTCACCTCTGCCATGGGAAGCTCTTTCCAGACAATGACTCCTTGCCAGGGTGCTTCAAAACCAAACCCATTCATTCAGTGAGTGCTCCAGCATCTTCAGTTTGATGTTGCTTTGATCCCTCCTCCGTGCTGTCCTTGTCTGCAGCGTGAGGCCAAGGTTCCTTCCTGGCACATTGTGACTCCACAGCGTTTCAAAAACACAACGTTGGCCTTAGAGTTCTCTGCTGAATGTGCTTGGGAACACTCCTGCTCCTCTTCACCATCAGCTTCACCTCAGAGGTGTATGGGGCTTGTCCACACTTGAAAAACAATGTGAATTAAAGGAAGGGTGTGAATTAAAAGCAGAGTAGGAAGCCCAAAATATCCCTGAGTAGATAGGTTATCAAAACAACTGATTGATTGATTAAATGTACCGTCACTAATTGCCAAATCAGTGGAGAGGGGAAATAAGCGTGCTCAAGAGAGAAGAAGGTCACGCGTCCTGGCAGAGGTGGGGACGGTGCAGGTTTGGGTTTGCCCTCAGCCATCAGCCACGGGGGGATGTGGACATGGAAGCAGGACGTGGGGAAGGAGCAAATCTCCAAAGAGGATGAGCAGGTCTGCAGCCAGCAGCACAGCCCACCTCCAGTTACTGCCCATCGGGTGGTACTGGCTGTTGGGCAGGAGCTCACCAGCCCAGGACAAACACCAGCCTGGATGACCACACTGTGCCTGGGTGGAGATGTGGTTTTCACATCCTGTTCTCTGCAGTTTTCTTGTTAAATATTAATTGTGATTATTACAAAATGGCACACCCCTGTCACGCTGTGCCGGAGGCTATGCAAACATGGGATACAAAGAGACTTTCTCCCTTAAAGAGCTTGCAGTGGTAGGCTTTCCCTCTTCCCAAGGGAAAGGAGGCTGCATCCAGATACACGTGAGCCAGACACCACTTTGCAAAATGGAAAACATCCAAATCTTCCACAATCTCAATAATAAAGATTTCCTCCTGTAGCCTGCCTCATCTTGCAAGACAGCCACTATGAATTCTATCGACCGTGATAGTGTATTTTGAGTTGCTGGCACTAACAAGGGGAAGATATTGTGAAAGAGCTAGTGTCACGTAAATTTACTTAATAGAAAAAAAGACATTTAAAAAGCAGACATTGGTAACGCTGATAAGTGAAAAGTATGGTAATGCTGAAACCACATTAATTTTAACCAGAAGAATCTTGAAGAAAATCAATTCAAGAGAAAAAGGAATCTGTAAATAATGAGGAACATGACAAAAGCTGAATAAGTAGAAATAGCCAGTCTGTTAAAAGGCTGACTAAGCATGTTCTTTGTAATGGCATGAAAAGGAAAAGACACGCCAGCCTGTATCCTCTGCTTCAGTGATCATTTCCCTGGGAGCTGCACCCATCCAGCTGAGGGCAGCTCAGGGTCTGAGCCACTTCTCTTTAATATAAAGTTTTGAAAATCTCCGTGGTCAAAGTTGTGAAAGCTTAAAAGCTGAATGTTCAGTGTACAAGGGGCTTCCCACAGGAAGCCAGGAAGTTTCTTAAAAAACATGCCTTCTCGGAAAGCCTAGATGTTACTCTCTGATGAATCCTGAATTCTTTTAATTCTTTTGACTTCTTCAGTGACTTTTGGCACTGGAAACTCCTGTTCCTGGAGCTCAGTAGAGATAGTTGTGCTTGGGATAAAATCAGTCAGACAAAACTAAGACACTTCCATATTCTGTCTCACCTTCCCTGGGATGAAAGTCCATCATTTTCTTGCATCTCCATAGCAAGGAAGATGGGGATGAATCAGCTTTGATTCCCAGCTTCAATCCCCCCATACACTTGTAGAGGGTTTGGGAAGCACCATAGGGGGATATCAGATCCCTCATGGAGCCCAACTTTTAGAGCCCTGCTCCCCCTGGGTGCCCACAAGGTCTGGCTGTCTCTGTTTCAGGAGCTGATCTGAAGATGCTCTATTTTCCCATCACCCATGCGCCATCCTGCTGCCACCAGTTGATCTGCCAACAATCAATGATGCTTTATATCCTAATAGAGGTTTATTTGTCAAACTTGGCCACAAGAGCATCTTATTTAGAATTAATTACAATGTCTGGTTTAGCTACATGTACAGCAGCATGGCAAGTTACCCTCGTACTCTTTGGACCAGATTTCTATCCACAGTTGGCAGTACTTACATCAGAGGTTAATTCAATGGCTTGTATGATGCTTTCATTCTGGAAACTGAAGTCAATAGAAGCTAATTATACTTATTGATGCAAGATCAGAATTGACGTGTGAGTAACATTTAACCTGAGTGCTTCCTTGGTAACTTATCTCTGTCTCTAGGATCTCACCCATCACAGGCGGCTGAGCAGGATGGGTGTGCACAAGGCAGGGTGAAGGGATGCTCCTCACAGCTCACAGTACCAGGGATATTTTCCTTTGGATACAACCCATGCTAGGTCAGAAAGTAGAACAGATTTCTACTGCCCAGGTATTATGGAGGTGTTGCTGATGTTGGGTAAGTTAATTTCATTATTTAGTGAATTAGACACTATTAACTCAGTAGCAAGGTGTTTCCCCAAGTCAGCACCAGTTCCCTCTCTATTTTGCTGGCTTTGTGGATGAACAGTCAGCAGAGGAGTGTTTCCTGTGGCATGCACAGGTATTTTTCAAATGTTCCTGATTACACATCTACACTGTGCCCCACAGCATGGGGAAGAACTGTCGGGGCTGGCAGAGGTCACAGCACAAGGACAACTGCCCTGACACCCAGGGTACCACCTCCTCATGGTACAGCACGGAGCTCAGGCATCTACCAGCCCTGGGAATGGGCTCAGGCCAGTTCAGCACTGCAATTTTGTAAAAAATTCCCTGGATTTTAACCCTACCACTTGTGGTTGCCAGCAACACCTGCAAAAAGGAAAAAAAAATCCAAAACAAAATAAGAACAAACCAAAGCAAAATGACAAAAACCACTGGGTATAGCAGATTTTAAGCTTTTTTTCCTGATACACTATAGACTGTCCCAAATCAATTAAGCACGTGATTTTTCTTTAGCTTTGTAAAATTAGCACCTTTGATCCAGCAAATATTTATATGCAGATATTACTTTCTGGGACAGTCTCCTCTACTGAATGTAACAAAGTCCTGTTCACTAGTCCCTAGGCAACCACTAGAACAAGCTAATTAGTCACTACAAATTCACACACATCCATCAAAACAAGATCCAGATTAATTTTATGGTGCCTCGGTATCTTCTGTGCATGAAAATTAGCATCTAAACTTTCCCAAAACAAATGATACTGGTTGACAGACTGGTTTTAAAAATAAGTATTAAAAGGGTTGCATCATGAAATTCCACCAAAAAACCCTGTAAATATTAAAATAGATGGAATATTTGAGCATGAACAAAAAGCATCAGATCCTGTCCTAGATGGAGCTGGGAAGTTTGGCTCTGGATCTGAAGTCTGCTCTACAAACAGTCCCCAACAGGCAGACAAACTAATGTGCCTCCCCCATCAGCTCCTGTGTCAGCCACTGCTGACTCTATTTACTTTTAGCCCAAAGAAGGAACTGGGAGCAGAAGGAAAAGAAAAACAAAAACAAAAAACCCCTTCATTGATATTCACAATGATGTCTTACATGTCCAGCCTTATTTTTGTCCAAGGGAGCTCTTTCAGAAAATGGGAGAAAACAAGTGATTAGGTGGAAGAATGGTCGTCAGGAGTGAAGAAAAGACCCTGCTGTGGAAGAAGGGGCTGTATCACTCTGACTATTAAAGTACAGACAGCATTATTGAAGTATTAATTAATAGTATAATAATATATACTATTAAAGTATATAAAGCATTTTGATTGCTGGGGGTAACAGAAAAGTAAAGTGGACTCAGTCTGGGCATTGCAGAAAAACAGGGTTTGTTACCTTAGCTAAGCTAAGTGCCAAATTAGACATCTCTAATTGCAGAAATTGCAGCTGGCAAGTAGCAGGTCCCTCACCCTGATGGAGAAAGAAGGATAAATTCTCTCCTTCTCCTCATTTCCACACAAAATAAATGATGTCCTGAACCCAGAGCACAACCCTGCTCCAGCCCAGGGAGCTGTGCTCAGGTGGATGTTCACCATGGGTGAAAACACAACTGCTGAGCTTTGTAAAGAGAGGAATCATCCCTGGGTTGATGGTGGGTTGGCGATGGTGTTTCCCAACACCCACATTCCCGGCCATCCAGCCCTGCAGCACTGGCAGGAAGGAGCCCTGCCAGCTGGCTGCCTGCTGAGGGTTTCCAGCAGTGAGAAACTGCTCTTCCCTGCCCAGGGCCCCTTTCACATTTCAATTGATTCCTCCTCACCAGGGATGAGGACCTGGCTGGGAGAGGAAGAGGAGAAGCGGCTGTACCTGTGCTCAGCCTCTCTGGATGCAAAGCACACTTGTGTTTTTCAATCCTTGCCACTCAGAAGCGGATTTTGCAGGTACTTTCTCCTCATTTCCACGTCGGGTGAGTGTCTCCCTGGCTGACAGAGCTCAATTTTGGCTCCAAGCATGGCATTTACCCTGCCGTGAATAACATCCAAGAAGGCACAACTCACAGGAAACTTCTAATTGACCAAGATGTGATTCATTAGGTAGGCTTGCACTCTCTGAGTTAAAACAGCACTACAAAAAAAACCATCACTGAAACCTCCAGGCTGTCTGGCACGTGAGTGCCCCAGTAACCCTGATGTGCTGGTGGGGGTTGGACAGGACTTCTTGCAGGCTGCTGCAGTGCTGGAGCTGCTGTGGTCCCCCCGGGCACGGAGCTGGGGTCTGCCCATGATGCAGATCAAGCTGCCTCCAGCTGAACCATCCTCCTTCAATGGTTCTCCAGATGCAGCTGCTTGGTTTTTGGCATGTCCCTCAGCACTGTGTCTACACAACTCTTCAATCCCTCCAGGGATGGGGACTCCACCGCTGCCCTGGGCAACCCCTTCCAATGCCTCAGAACCCTTTCAGCAAAGAAATTCTTCCTCACATCCCATCTCAACTGCCCTGGGTGCAACTGGAGGCCATTTCCTCTTGTCCTGTCACTTGTTCCTTGGTTGAAACAGCACTGGAGAAGCATCTCCTGCACATGTCTACATGAGCACAGACAGAACCAAACACACAGAGACAACTGGAAAGCCAGGCAGGTGACAGAGACAGTCAAGGAAGAGATTTCAGCCCACTAAGTGTGAGCGTGGGAGCAGCCACCCACCCCTCACTTGGGTTGTGCCATACGTGGTTGACCTGATGATGCCCAGCAAGCCCAATGCTCTATCTGGTTGTAGAAGGGAATAGATCCCTTCCCAGGAGAGGGACACTGAGAAATCAAGCTTTCCAGATTCACAGACATGCAGATGACAAAAGGGTTGGACACAAGTCAAATAGCCATCCCTGGCAGCGCTCAGATCAGCACTGGGTGATTTTCTAGTCCAGAGAGGGATGAATCAAGAGCAGCCCTATGCCAAGTGTCTGAGAGGAGCCACAAGTGCCCTTTCAGCCACGGTGAACTTTATCAGGAGGAAAAAAACAGGTTTTCTGCTCACAGCAGCAGCCTTGTGAGGCCGCACATGTTCTCACCACTTCAGGCAAACAGAAGTGGAAGGGCTTTTTCCCCATCTTTTGTATGTGCAGCCGCTATTTAATGTAAATGTACTTACCAGAAACTGAATAACTCCCACACGGGTAATTTTATACCCATCCAACATTTAAATTATGAATGCAATAATCTGCAGCACCACAAGATACAAGGCAAGGCTAGAATTCCTGAGGCAAGAAAAGGCTATTTTTAGACCTTTCAAGCTGTAATTTTTACTAGATGTAGAAATTTGCTTTCTTCTGCTGCCTCAGGGTGTTAATTTGCATTTAAAAATTCAGGGTTTTGTTTTCCAGACTTTTAGGAGGTGCCTGGTCAAACACCAGCAAAACAAACCATCTACTTCCTGCCACCCATCACTGGGAGACTGTGAGAAGGAACCCCACACACATGGCTTTGTAGCTCTGCCCAGGTAATTTATTGCCTAATGGGGTTCATCTGAGACCACAGGGAAATGATGAAATTGCTAGTTTCCCTTGATGACATCCTCCAGCTGGGATGTAACCTGGCTCAGGAGCTGTGTGTTCTCCTCAAGCAGGGGCTGTGCTCACCCTCAACTGATCATTCCAGTTTTAGTCGGTGTAGCTGGCAGCAGCTGTATGATGCTGCTGTCTAGAGATTTCAGAAAAGATGCTCCTGACTCATATTTGCAAATGCCATTTCAGTTCACGGGTTATTTTCTTCTCTAGGTTGTTTGGTGGTTTTTTTGAGGGTTTTTTTCATATTGCAGAGACTTGGTGTTTAACTTGTTGCTCTTTTTCTGTGCGTGGTACCCAGGAGACACCAAAACGCAGTGCACATATTTTGTTCCCCAGTTGTGCTTTGGCAGGAGCAGAAAATAAATGAGAGAAAAGGATCAGATACACCACAACAACCAGAAGCTCCTTTCTGCTGGGCCCTTGAGGGGTCTGTGTCATCCAGAGCAAAGAAGAAGCTCTGGTTCAGGATGAACAGCTCAGGGGTGGATCACTCTGCACTATATAAAGGAGTTTATCAGCAGGGCTGATAATAACTGCTTGGTGAGATGTGATGCTCCTTCCAAATCAGGATTGTAGGCTAATGCCTTCCATGCCAAGCTCTGTCTGGGATTACAGTGGGGTGAGAAATCCCAGCCCTGGCACTCTCTTCTCCAGACAAATCATCCCTTCACCATTTCTTAATCAAACACTGCCAAAATGGGAGTGCTCGTAGCAGCTCGCCTGCCCAAACCCAGCTGTGTGGCTGCTTGGTGGCAAGAGCTAAGCACCATTATTCTGTCTCTGGTGTCATATATGGACCACGTCCAGAAACAGTTGGTAAATCTCTGTAGGAGCCCAGGTTCCCCAATACCCCATGAAACGCTCTAGCAGAGTAGATGGACCTTAATTTCCTTCCCTCTGCAAAGAAATGCAACACTTTCCCTGATGTCATCAGGCTTTGGTTGTGCTTGGGAAAGAAAAAAAAGAAAAAAAAAGATTGTGGCAAATGGAGATGCAATTCTTTTAAAATGTCTTTTTTGAGAAGTAGCAGCAACAAAAATTACGTGAAGATCAAAGAGAAAAGAAGCTGTACTCAGGGACAACTCAAAAATAATATGGGGCAGTTGCTCAGCAACTCTCCAGTGCAAAATATTGCTATTTTCTGGTACCTCCCCCATCAGTACAAGAGGGATGGTGTCTAGCATTAGTCAAAGAAAAAGTCCATGTGATTTCCTGAGTACCATTAGATCTAAGGTCTTTGCCAGCAGCTCCTATCAATCAACCTCAAGCCATTGATCTTACATCTAAAGCACTTATTGAAAAATAAATCATGCTTTTTTTGATCTAATCAACCCTTAAGGATGCTTTTCTTCCTTTTTGAGACTAGATAAATAAAATTCTGCCATAAGAACTTGCTTAATAATTATTCTGGACACACAGTGGACCAAATCCTGAGTGCGAAGCAAAGCAATGACTCAGATACCGAAGGCTGATTTCTTTTTCTCTGGTCTTCTTTTTTTGTTGGTATAGCTATTCTTTAACCAGGCATTCACACAATTTGATGCACAATGTTAAATGCATTCCCATAATCAGGGGATTGTCTGTTATCTGCCTAGAGCCCTGAATCACATGTGCCACGGGGATCTGCCTGCTGCAAAGTGGTACCCAAGGATTTTGCCTTCCTCCCGCAGTTGGTTCATCCCTGTCCTGCTTTTGTCTGGCTGTTCACGCTCCAATTCAGATGCAAAAGTGCTTTTTTCCTCCAAGGAGAGGCAGCAAATATCCATCCGTGGGGATCCTCCAGTAGCAAGATTGCAGTGATGCTATCAGATGGCACGTGGCCTCTGGAAGGGCAGATGCCCTGTGATATGCCAAGGCCTGGGAAACAGGTCTAAGTTAATTGTTGACCCCTAGACAGACCCTGTAAAAAATATATTTGTTATAATATTTATAGTGCAAAAGCAACCAGCAACTTCTTAGCAGCTATCTGCAAAAGTAATAATATGTGTAATCAGCAAATGTCCTTGGTTAGGACTGAAACAGATGGTGAGACCAGGCAGATCTCAGTTGAGGAATATGTGGCTAAAACTGCAAAGACAGAGATACTCCCTTGGATTCCTCCTCAAGGACTGGCCAGACTTTGGGTGGAATCCAACCTGGAGAATGATGTGCCACAAATTTCCACACAAAGGATAATGCAAATTATCCTGACTTGCTGAGTTTGGTAATTAAGCACTATAAAGCTGGATCCCTGTGCAGTGTCTCCTTGGTGGCCTCATTTGCGGGTGGACACACTACACGGGACTTCCCAATTGCCAGGGAGAGCTTCTCCAAACCCTCGCTGCTCCGAGGCACCCCAGTGACTGTGGGTCTGGATGATGGTAAATTGGGTGATTGGTGATGTATCTTTCTTAATCACTATTGCTAACTTTACATAGGAGTGATGAGATGCATTGCCTGACTTCGTGGTGTTGCTTAGCAATATGCTGGGCTTATTCTGATTGCTCACTGCATTATTGCCTTTCTGTATCATTTTAAGATAATCACTCAAACGAGCTTACTCTTTTGGTTGGTACCAGTGTCCTTTCTGTTGACCCCTGTTAATTGGCAAAATATTGGGCAAAACACTGTGACAACTCCATAGCAGGGCTGAGACCTAAGTTAGGTGGTCACCGTCCTTCACTCCCACTGGGGTCTCTGGGGAGGAGATATTTAGATCTCTGATAGTCATGGAAATATGTTGCTTCATCTCATTTTGTCACAGAAGTGAATAAACTTGAGGCTCCTAAAAGTGAGGAATTAGCCTGGCTGAGGCAGGCAAGCTGGGCAGGGAAGCAGGTCTGTGTGTTCAGCTCTCTGCCAGCACACAGCTGGAGTATGAGGCTGTGTCCCACCACCTGCAGCCCCTCGACACACACAAAGTGATGCAGGAGAAAAGCCTGGAGCTCCCCTGATCTCCACTCCAGCCCACAGAAATGGAGGGACCCCACTTTTCCATCGCCCCCTCCAGCTGGCTGGGATGGAGATGAGACTCAACACCACACTGTGCATCTCACTGGGAAGGGTCCCTGTGAGCATCCCCAAAGCAGGGTCAGCCAGAGGATTGGGGACCGGCTGAGCCCCCACACAGCACTTCTTCCCAGGGGACTGACCCAAGGCAAAACAGATGCTTGACCCACACCAGCATGGACATGGCAGGGCTTGCCCTCTTATTTCCCAGCTTTTGGTGGGGTTTTTTTTCAAAGATCCCTTTGGAAGCAGCGCAGCCAGCTCGGCTCTGCCTCTTGGATGCTGGC
>NW_010321122.1:0-2241 GCF_000700745.2 Antrostomus carolinensis | reverse complement strand
TCTAAGGCTGGTGGCAGCGTTTCAGGGCAGCAGCGTGGAGGCTGTGGGAATCGGAGCAGGAGATCAGGTGGCTGTGGAGCTGTGGGATGACTTAGATGTTCAGGTTAATATGCCAGAATAATAGTGTCAATATTATCACCCTCGCTGATCAGGTTGGCTGGTGAGCACAGATCTGGCCAGGGCATGGAAAAACTCCTGGAAGAGGGTAGACAGGAGTAGAGAGCATTGGTTTGAGACCCAACTCCCCACTTCATGGCACAAACCATGGGGGAAAGTGCTGCCAGAGCCCTCTCGAAGGTCCCCTGGTACCAAGGTGTCTGTCCACAGTGTGACGCCAGCTCAGCAGGCTTGAAGACACACTGACCTACAACCTGTGCACATGGGCCCCCCACACCTCAGGGGCTGCTGCTAGTCCGTGCCCAGCTGAACTGGGCCTGAGCTGAGCTTCCAGCCCAGGCAAAAGGGGCAGGGACTGAGCAAGGAGCAGCTTTTGCATCTCTCACTGTGCTGGAAACCGGACCTCAGGTCAAGTTGGGGTGGTTTTGCCTCCACTTCTGGTCGCTCCACATGCAGCAGCTCAGATTCACATGATTTCAAGTGGACTTCAATAAAATGAGAGGCTGCAACCGGCTGTATTTCACTGTTACGGAGCCTCTTTCTTACAAGATGCAACTTTATTTTGTTGTTTTCTTCAACCTCATTTTGTGCTGGAAACCGGACCTCAGGTCAAGTTGGGGTGGTTTTGCCTCCACTTCTGGTCGCTCCACATGCAGCAGCTCAGATTCACATGATTTCAAGTGGACTTCAATAAAATGAGAGGCTGCAACCGGCTGTATTTCACTGTTACGGAGCCTCTTTCTTACAAGATGCAACTTTATTTTGTTGTTTTCTTCAACCTCATTTCTCCCTGCACAGCCTCCCAGGAGGAGAGGTCTGTTCCTCTCCCATCCACTGCGGTTGTGCAGCTCCAGGATTGCATTTTCATGCCAACCTGCAATGACCACACACGGGACACAGTGGTGAGGAACAGCAAAGTGTGTGCCCACCTCAAACCCAGGTCTCTAGAAGCCACCACGCTGCAGCTCCCTGTCCCCACTGTCAGCATCTTGCAGAGAATGTGAAAGTTGAAGTGAATGTCAGGAGGATGGAGCCAGGCTCTTCTCAGTGATGCCCAATGGTACGACAAGGGGCAATGGGTGTGAGCTGGAACACAGGAGGTTCTGCTTAAACTTGAGAAGAAACTTCTTTACAGTGAGGGTGACAGAGCCCTGGGACAGGCTGCCCAGGGAGGGTGTGGAGTCTCCTTCTCTGGAGACATTCAAGACCCGCCTGGACACCTTCCTGTGTGATCTCATTTAGGTTCCTGCTCTGGCAGGGGGACTGGACTGGATGATCTTTTGAGGTCCCTTCCAATCCGTATTATTCTGTGATTCTGAGAATGCTTTGGAAAATCAGCCTCGTGTTGTAAAGCGCTTTGGGATCTTGTCTGGGATGTGGGACTCTGCTTCCACCAAGTGATCAGCAGAAAGAAGAGGAGAGAAGAGCCTGTTCCAGGTGGCACTTGTGTCACCGCAGACTGCAGCGCAGCACCCTGCCATTTGTATTCTGCCTCTTGATCAGCTGGACCCTGCTGCCCCGCAGAAGCTAATGGCTCCCTCGTCCCCACAAGGCAGGCTGATTTCATCTGCTCCACTTGCAGATAAACCCATAGACGGAGCCGTGTTGCAATTAAATATTTTCCCTGTTCTATGCTAATGAGGAGCAGGAAGGGCTAACAGAATGCACAATGGGAGATAATTACAGGCCAGCAATTACCCACACAATCCTCTCTCTCTCCTCCTTGTCCTTGCATTGCTTTTTCTACCGCTACACACTTGCCATGAGCCTGACAGAAGAAGCAGCGCTGTGAAGATGATGAGCAGAGCAATAGAAGAGCTTTTGGAAGCACGTCCCCCTGAAGTCCCATCAGCCCTGATCATCTCTTCACATCGTGCTTCTGCAGGACTGCATGGCCAGGGCAGGGAGGGGGAGGTTGGCATCAGCTGGTCTGAGCTGCTAAAATTAGTATCACTTAGTAAAGAAATAAATTTTAATGATGGTAATTGAATTAAAGGAATATTATGGAATATTTCTTGCTTGTTTTCAAAAGGGCTTGTAACTTGTTAAAACTTTTTGAAGTCTGACTGCTGTAAAGAGATAATAAATAAATGTAATAATAAATATATAATTTATATATATAAT
>NW_010321121.1:0-1514 GCF_000700745.2 Antrostomus carolinensis | reverse complement strand
ACACTGGGGAGAGACCCTACAAGTGCAGCGATTGTGGGAGATGCTTCAGCACCACCTCATCCGTCATCAGCCACCAACGTGTCCACACTGAGGAGAGACCCTACAAATGTGATGAGTGTGGGAGGAGATTTAAATCCAGCTCGTGCCTCATCAGCCACCAACGCATCCACACCGGTGAGCGACCCTACGAGTGTGGTCAATGCGGGAAGAGCTTCAGCACCAGATGGTCCCTCAACAATCACCAACGAACCCACAGCTTGGAGAAACCCTACAAGTGTGAGAGCTGTGGGAAGAGCTTCACTCACAGCTCCAAACTCAACCGTCACAAGCAAACCCACAACGTGGAGAAACCCTACAAGTGTGATGAGTGTGGGAAGAGCTTCAGATACAGCTGGTGCCTCAACACTCACCGGCGCCACCACACTGGGGACAACCTCTACAAGTGCAACGACTGTGGGAAGAGCTTCACTTGGAACTCAAATCTCATCATCCACCAGCGCAGGCACACTGGGGAGAAACCCTACAAGTGTAGTGAGTGTGGGAAGAGCTTTGTTGTCAAAGCCAAGCTCATCAAGCACCAGAAGATCCACCTGAGATAGGCACCTGCTGCTGCTGCTCCTTATCCAGGTGGCCAATCCTGGTGGCTTTTGAGGATTTGAAGTTTTTCTACCTCAAAAATTCACTGTGAACCTCTTCTCTAAAAAACAAGAAATACTTTTTCCTCACACAAAGCCCCAGAGACCGTTCAGTGGTCCCTCAGCACCTTGAAATCCACCTGGGACAGGAACTGGTTGTACAGCACCGCTGGGTGGGGGGTGGGGACACACAGAAAAAAGGGGTGTCACTATGGTGACACCCACTTTCTGGGGACTGTCACCTCCTGGGGACCTGCCATTCTCTGGAGAACAACCAGCACCTTGCAGGGTTCCTTGGGGTGGCCACATGTGTCCCAGAGATGTCACCACCCCCTTGGGATCATCATCTCTTGGGGTGTCACATTCCCTTGGGGACCTCAGGGGCTGTCACCTTCTGCTTAGGTACTGTCACCTCCTCCCCTCCGGGGCCCCTGCCATTCTCTGGAGAACAACCAACACCTTGTAGGGTCCCTTGGGGTGGCCACACATGTCCCAGAGATGACACCAACCCCTTGGGATCATCATCCCTTGGGGTGTCACATTCCCTTGGGGACCTCAGGGGCTGTCACCTTCTGCTTAGGTACTGTCCCCTCCCCTTGGGGACATCGGGGACAGCTTTGGGGTGCAGTGGGGCTGCTGGGGGGGGTGTGCCCGTGTATCCTCTGTGTGCAGCACTTGGGCTGGGGGGGGACGTGTCACCTTGGGGTGACAGGGGACAAGGGAGGGTCAGACCCGATTGAAACCCACCGGGGCGCGCGGCTTTTCCTTGGAATAAACGTTTCCTTCTCAAAACAGAGAATCTTCCTTATTTCACCCCAAAATCCACCCTGTTCTCTGCTGTCCTCGTGCTCAATTAACCCTGAACTGGTCCCAGTTCAA
>NW_010321120.1:54585-73327 GCF_000700745.2 Antrostomus carolinensis | reverse complement strand
ATATAATATAATATTTAATATACTAATTACCTGTCAGTATTTATAAGAAAATTTCATCAACATACTTGTACTTCTCCTTTCCTTCCTTTCTTTCTGCCTTCAAATTATGCCTCTACCTATTTCTTCACTGACATTTTTTTTTTCATTCGGATGTTAATGTATTACATGTGATTTGATAGCATAGGCATGGAAGAGAAAGATAAGTGATACATCTTGGTACTTTTTCCTGTGAAATTACATTAGCCTTCTGGGATACTGGATAGGAGGAAGTTGCAGATTCAAATATCATTACACTGTTTATTACCCTTTGTATTTATCTTCAGTGCTGCTAAAGCTTTACAGAAAATCTAATTTCTCTGAAGTTGTATTAATGTCAAAACCACCACTTTTTGGATGCCAGACTTCATTGCAGCTGGCAGATAATGCACAAAAGGATCTAATATCAATCACAGGGAATTATATAAAAGGTAAAGGTTTGGCATATTCGGCAAAGAATTCAAACAATGCTCTACTTCTAAATTACTGTGGGATCTTTTCTATTCAGTTCATGTTTTACTAAGCAGGAAGACGGAGTGTTGAGAAATGGAGTCAAGGTTGTGCTTAATCTTTCCTCATTCTATTGTCACTTGGGAAGTCTTTTATGACTGATACAGGTAACTTTTTCAATCTCAGCAATAGTCACTTTAGAAGAAATGGTACAGCGCATTCCTAAAGGAGGGAAAACAAAACAAAACAAAACAGCATAAGCTCGTTTTTGGGGCCCAGCTAGTATTCTAGTCAAAAGAAAGTAGAAAACAGAACCTCTCTTTCCCTTTTTTTCCCTTCCCACTTCACTTTTTTAAACCTATTGCCCCAAACATTTGTCTCATTGGAATAATAATTGATATTGTGCATGCTTATAAAAATTTGTTTGATTTTATAAAATGGGAAAGTGATATTTTGTTTTTCATCTGTTAACATATGAAAAAAAAAATGTTAAAGATTTGTTAACATATTTTCCTTAGGGTGTTTTGTTAAAAGACTGATGAACCTCTTTTCTTTTCAAGGTCACAGTACACTGTCTTCAATTTTTAAGTAAATTTTCACAGGTATTTATACAGTCACAAAAATCTGCCAAGTCAAGCATGACTCCTAATTTCATTTCTTTACTTTAATGTACCATTTTTCACTAGTTTCTTATTTGACATCTTAGATCTGTCTCATGAATCAGAAGCAAAATTCCTTCAATAGTATTACTGTAGCAATTCTATATAACTGCAAATTATTAAATATATATATATAAATTTATGTAAAGATTAGTGTCAAATGAAAAATAATTTATAACTTCGGAATAATTTTTTTTTAAAAAATGAATAGACAGTATTATAATGGTGGATATAAATTACAATTTGTCTGTTCTGCTTTTCTATAATTTTTTTTTTCTGCCTCTTACTAATGGGAAACCCTACACCTAGACAAAAAAAAAATACTGTAACTTCAGCATTCTTGTACACATGAACAACAAAAACAAGAGACTGTAAAAACTGTAAGAAAGCAATACTTTTGTGATTAATCAATATAATGCATACTTTCTCCCTCAGAGACTGATCCAAAGTTCTAATCAAGATAAAGATCACAGTAATTAAAAAAAAAAAATTGACACAAGAAAACTCATCAAAAAATCCCATAAATCCCCACCTTCTACGGACTGCAAGATGGACAGTGGATATAATGCTCGGCAGTTACGAACCATGAAATATAATGAATATGTAATGAATAGGGCTGCATTCCAAACAAAACATCAAGAAGTCAGACCAAAGGACTGTAAGTTGTGGAGAAATCTATAGTAGAAAAGCAGCTAAAATGCATTATGAATTTCAAAACCAGACAGAGAATACTGTGACAAAACCAACTTACTTCCTTAAGCCTAAATTTTAAAAAGGAGCAAAAATAACATTAACAAAAGCAAAACTGTTCTTTACACAAGAGAAGGAATAAATATCAAGAATAAGTGATTAATTTGTGAAGGGTGTTACCTTAGTAAATGAAAGCATAAGGTTCCCAACAAAACAGAATTACGAATAAATTAGATCATTATTGCTGCTCCATTAATTGTTTAAGACGAAGCATTCAAGAACTGAGATGCTAAACTCAGGAAAGAACTTCCCCCGACACCCCCAACCAATGAATCTAAAAGAGCAAAAACTAGACAGGTATTTTGAGATCTGATACAAATTAGAACAAGTCAAAGTAGTACCAACTTGGATTTAGGCTATTATATTACTAATTAGATTACTATTTGTGTTTGACATCCAAATGCATTGAGTTCTCAATTTATTGTATATTTTTTAAAATACACAAATAACAGTTATGTAGAAATACTGTCCATACACTGAAAGTCATTAACTTACAATTTCTATTTTCTTTCACGTTTGCAGGTAAAGCCTGATTGTGTATCTTCCAAGTTTGCTAAAGCCATGCACTGTAGGTCTATAGGATTTTGATATCTAGTTATTAAACTATCATAAAAAAATCTCAGGCAGTAAATGGCAAAAATCTTGTGAAATTTCAGCTGCCTTAGACAATGTCCAAACCACTTGTAGCAGATAAACCCTTGTAAAGACTTTGCGGATGAGATTCTCATTGTAACTCATGTATACACACTAAAGTACTCAAACAGTTATAACAGCATACTACAAAGAATAAAAACAATACATTGTTGAAAATAAAGAAGAAATATTACCATCAATGATCTAAAAAACAAACATATAATAAAAACCAAATATATAAATATAAAAATATAAAAACCAAATATATATGGTTTTTATATCCATGATATAAAAAACAAATCTAGATTTCAAAAAATTTCCATGAAGGAGTGGTGAGGGAACATGTTTAAGCATGAGAAGCCTCATGAGTATGTGTGAGAAATAAAATTTCTGGAATGGCACAGTTACTCTAAGTCCAAATCAGATCTGTCCAAAGAATTGACTGATTTTAATGACAAACTAAGCATTTAGTGTGCACGTGCACTTTCATCTTCAAATAGCATCTCAAAATACCAAACATACAAAATCCAAGCTCATTTGAACATTAAGTACAATGCTAAGTATGCAATTATTTTAATGTGAAAATAGTAAATGTATACATTACATCTTTTCTTATAGAGATAATACAGAGGATGAACAATCTTTTAAAGCAAACTTCCTAAAAATCAGATTATCTTTGTTTAAATACTACATTTCCTTTCAGCTGCATACTAGCATTGGGCCCACTTTATTCATATATTTTCCTTTCTGTTTCTTATGCTGTTTCTTGTCATGAGATTCTCCTACCTCACCCAAAAGTTATAGTACTCCCAAAGTAGTCACCCTCAAGCTAGTAGCAGTATTCTGCTACTACTAGTCTCTCAAAACAAACACACACAAAAATATCTGAGCTTGCTGGACCACTATTCCAGTAATCCAATTTATATGACTTAAAAATTGAACTATCCTGAGCTAAGGCTTTTGCAATGAACTGTACTACTCTCATCTTTCCAATGACCTTTCCTACCACCAAATGATTATTTTGTACCTTTCTAAGTACATCACATTTGCCAGAAAGAAAAAAGCACAGCTAATAAAAACACAATGAAGCAGTAAAAAATAATCTACGGTACCTTGCTGTTTTGCATGAAATAACAGCAGTATTTTTCATCTTATAAAAAGGTAAGTCAGATAATTTTCATAGACTTCAACACCAGAGATGTACTGAAGGAGAAGAGAGATATTGTAAAGATAATGAGCTATCATAACTGAGGGAATTTTAGCCTGAGAAATGTCATAATAAAGAATCATAGATAGATTGAAGTTAGCAGGGACTTCTGGAAGTCATCTAGTCCAACACTACTTAAAGCAGGATTATCTTCTATCTTGGACCAGGCTCCTCAGAGCCCTCAGAGCTACGTCTGACCTAGTCCTGTCATTCTCTGGGTAGCTTGTACCAATCACTAACACTCTCATGATGAAGCATCTTCTCCTTACGTCCAGTTAAGGCTTTAGTTATTACAGCTGGTGACTATTTCCACTTCCTGTTTCATTGTGTGTCTTCAGGTAAGTGTAGCTCTGTCTTCTCTCTAACTACCTTTAAATGCAAAGATAGCAACTAGATGCTCAGCTTTCCTTTCTCCAGTCTGAACAGAAGCCTGATCCCTTGATGTCTCTTCTTTCAGCATGCTCTCCTACCCCTAACCATCTTGGTAGTCCTTCAGTGGCTTCTCCAGCATGTTAAAATCTCTTTCCTGCATTAGCAGGCCCAAGACCAGATCTTGGTGGTTAGCAAGTTGAATTAGCAGTGCACCCTTGTGGCAAAGATGTGCATCCACACAATGGACTGTAGTAGCGACACTTGCAGAGGATGTGATTATTCCCTTCTGGCTCAGCACTTGTGAGACCACACCTTGAGTACTGGGTGCAGCACTGGGCTCCCCAGTGCAAGGAAAATATTGACATACTAGGGCAAGTATAGTATAGCTAGATGTCCAGACTGCACAATGGCTGAGGAAAGAATGAGAACTGTTTTCCCCACCTTTAAGAACAGAAGACTGGAAAAGACCTTACTGCCCTCTTTAATGGGAGGAGATAGAGAAGAGACAGCCAACCTCTTCTTAGAGGTTCACAGAGCTAAGACAAGGGACTACAGATGTAAAATGCTACACAGGAAATTCTGACTATGTATAAGGAAAAAAAAAAATATAAGTATTTTTTTGACCACTATAAGAGTGGTCAAATACTGGAAGATTGCAGAATTTCAATCCTTAAAAATATTTGAAACTTAATGGGGCAAGATCTGCAGAGTCTGATCTAACTGGACCTTCTATGAGCTAGAGGCTGGACAAGAAGTCCTCCCTCCCATCCTAAATAAGTCTAGAATTCAATGTGTGATGCAAATTACTACAAAGATAAGCTGGTAACATTTCTCACAGGCATGAATATACATCAAAGCAAAACTTCAAAACAAAGATCAAGGAGTATTAAGTAGTTCAGTGACTGTTTCTTTTCCAGTGCTGGGTTAATTTTTTTCAAGTCAAATGACTCAACTGTAACTGATATATGTATGTCACGTCACCTACATCAAGCACAAGTCTCATTAGCCTACTTTTAGATATTAATTTGAAAAATTCCATTAAAAAATACACATACAAAACTATGTACTGAACACTGACAAATATAAATTCAGTTTCTTGGAAGAACTTGTTACCTTAGTTACCATATAAGCAGTTTAAAACAGTTTCTGTACTGCAGTAAGTATTGAACTTTTTGTTACTATACTTTCTTTTACTTCTGCAATGCAGCAGAAGAATCAGGCTTAAGTACTTCAATGAATCTACAAGTAAAAACATCTGGGATACCGGATACTAACACTAATATCTTTCCACAAACAAAACAAGGGAGATTTGAATTAAATTATGGGATCCAATGTGCAGAAATGTTCAGAGGTTCTATCTACTACTGAAGCCAAAGGAGATGTGCTTGAACATAGTGAGCTCACATATTTGTTCATAAATATTCACAATGGTGGAACATTTAGCATTAGAGGATATGTCAGATTTACAATCCCACCACTCATACTTTGTCATTTATTATGACAGTAAGGATGAAAATGGGGATATCACCTTCTATGATACTATAAAGATAAATTAATTCAGGATTGTAAAGATTTTGGGTACCATAAGGATAATGGTTATTAAAAAAGTAGGGGAAATTAACAATTCTGTCTTTAGACCATGACTTAATACTTAGTAATGAATGAGGAATGGGGTCATGCACCAAGTGATGAAAAGGAAAAAAAATAATTTTCTTTTTTTCTAAGCCTCTATAAACAACAGGCTCTTATCTGAGCAAAACAAGGCTGTGGGCCTCAAAAGCATCTCTACAGTAGATACCAAAAAGTAATAACATACATTACAGGAAATACCTGCCAAAATATGTAAGAAGTAGAAAAGGAAACAAAGACTTTTTTCTAAATCATTTTAATCTAATATGCAGAAATACTGAAATACTACAACCATAATTATGGTACTATTGAATAGTACTAAAAAAGATCAGAATTAAGCTTATTTGACTGTCTTAACGGTGCATTCATCTAAATATATTCAAATGTCACATTTAATCACAACATTTAATATTCCTTAATACTTAACTTGATGTCTCTCTAAAACCTCTTTATCCTTTATTACTAATACCATATCAACCCATCTTTTATTTTCATATAGTTAACATTTTGTATATATGCAAAACCACTATTATTCACTCACAAGTGTGAGCTTCAGATTAACAGTACAATTACCAGTATACCAAAAGTTACTTTATGTAAACCTATTTATTTTCTGAGTTTTTCCTTTTCAAATTTTAATCAATCTTTTGAAGATTAGCAAAAAGGATCTGAAATTTTTTAATGTGAAACTGTACTTCTACCAGTCAAATCTTGGTTCCAAAACCCTGGGGCTGGCAAGGAAAGAACAGGGAGAGAAGTTGGAGAGAGAAGGTGAATACAGACCTTTACAGAAAAATAAATGGCCTAAACATGTACTTGTAGTTGCAAACGTGAAACAAGTGGTAGTCAAACCCAGTAAAGTTTTGGAATCACCATTTTAGATTCTGAAGCTGAAAATTGTCTTGCAGTTCATACAATAACATGTGCAAAATATATATAGTTTAAAATATATCTTTATTCAACAAAGCATCAAATAATATCCGAAGTGCTAATGAAGGGCTGGCTAGAAAATACTGCCTCTGTATTGATATTTCAGAGGTTGTGAAGCATGAAACAAAAGTTCATGCATGATAACTAGTTATGTATACACAGATGTAATAACCCATCTGAATTCTAATACATGATCCTACCGTGGGAATATATAGACGTGGACTATACAGGTAAAACATTTGTCCAAGGAGTACATTTAGCAGTTATAAACTCACAGCAATTTTTAGAGAATCACATTTAGTTCACTTACAATCATCTAAAATAATTTAATTCTAGAATTTGCACAGCTGTTCCAAGCAATCACATTAGTTTTCCATATTAAGGTTCCAAAAAGATAGGTTTTTTTGCCCAGAGTTGAGCAGGGAATGCAAATTACATTTCACAACCCAGGTATAGATTTTAGAATTTAGCCTTACTCACATTTTTAGACACTCTCACCTTGGAGATGTGCTTCTTAAAAGCTCTAAATCATTTACTAAGTTGACTAAACTCTTCCTAAAAGATCACAGAAGTACACAGAAGTCTATAAACCCAAAAGACAATTAGTTTATTAGTTAATTTATTAATCATTGAATGAAATCTATGATTTCAGGTGCCTTCACAACATTTTCTGTTATTTACATAAATCTTGCAGACTAATATTTAGCATGCTTTCTCTGAAAAAAGAGGCTATCACAGAGCTTCAAAATTAAAAGAAAATCTTGTAAAAAAAAAAAAAAGTAGGTGGATTCCAATTCCTGTGCATGATAATGCAGGTGTAATTTGCTACTCATGACAATTCATTTTTAGATCAAATACAACATCCTTAAAATAGATTCCACTTGTAAACAAATAAAAAATGTACAGCATGCTCCTACAATTCCTATTTATGAACGTAAAAAAAACACCTTTAATTATTCTATCCACTGAAGCATAACAACATTTCTTAAATTCATTCATGAAACAGGTTCCAGTTTTTACTTGTATAGTAGAAAGATACAGTTATAATTTCTGAGTACATCAGCTCAGGAAAAAATGGACAAAAAATAACCACAATATTTTAAAAATATTTTTAAAAACTATTTTTGATTAATTTTTAAGATTTCCTGTCCAAGAAAGCATTTGCTAAATAACATTTTTAAGTCAGCCAAACAGAACCGTAATGAGGTAGTCAAGGCAGACAAATCTCTGCAGCATGTTACTGTACTGCTCTTGTCTTTCAGAATTAGTTTGTAAACCAAACATATTGAAAAAAAAAAAAAGATGTAGATTTATTTATTTTTCAGAACTGCTTGAAACTTCTGACTTGAAATTCATATATAGAACTTTCAGAGCAATGCTGAAATAATTCAATGATGTCTATTTCTAGAGAATATGATTTAGGATTGTAACAACAATTTCTGTGATGTTTATTATCTGTTTTTTCCCCCCAGACCTCCACTCTTATTCTGAGGAATTCTACCACTCCTCATTCAGCTTCAGTGTGTTACTGAGCAGCCATTTCAGTTCTCAATTATAAGAACTTATGTGGGAGTATTCACAGCTTACTGGTTAGCTTTTACAATGGAAATTTAAACATGGTACATTCTTTCATACAGAGATATATGCACACCTGAGGATTCTGAACAGAGGTCCTCCCCTTACTTATCCACATTACAATATTTCTATCTGTCTATCAAGGCACAGAAGAGGTACAGGAAACGGACAGATACTCTGATAGATACAATGCACTTTTTAATAGTAGAATGAATTTTTATTTTCTAACCCTTTTAAATAAACCAAAATGTTCAAAAGCAGGAAAATATGCTTTTGAAAAATAAAACTCAGTGTGTTTAGGCAGTTTCTTCTGTATAAAATGAAAAAGTTCTTTACTGACTAGTATAAGTGAAGCCAAACACTCCTCAGATTTTTACTGGCTTATCATACGACCACTTTCAAACTATCTAACAAAAACAGAACTCTCAACCTTTTTGTGATAGGTGGTATTTCAGGAAGTGCACCTTTAATCAAGTTAGCGACTTTTATTTCAATCTAGACGATAACTTGCATACAGCTACAACACTGTTTTCTTACAAGTGCTTACTCAAATTCATGATTTACGAACAACAAAAAAATCTCCCTCTACCTCCCCTTCCCTCCTTTCCAACATGAATAGAACACATTATGCCTAATTGAAAACTGCAGTCAGAAAAGCAATCAGACCGACACAGCTAACAACAGGAGCTTCTCCTAAAACATCATTATAGACTAAACTGGAATTTCATTTTTCCTAAATATGAAATCTGCCATTGTTACTCCATGTGAGTTGTTTCTCAATTGGGTTTAAGAAAAAGAGATAAAACTCTGCTTGGATGTGTTTTAGGCATGCATCTGGACTTGTAGAATTGTGTTTTCAGAACAGAGGTAAGCATTCAAACAAACTTACTATTTAGCAAGTTTTTTAATCCTAACAACTGAACACACAAGGTTTATTTCCTCATGATCCAATTAACCAAAAATATACATCCTCATATGGCAAGTATGGATCATTCACGTACTATTGGAACAGTTGTCAGTTACCATAGCCATAACCTTGGAATTGTTAAGCCTTATTTTCTATACTAATTTTAATAGAACTACAGCTATATTACCATTTAGATAATACATTGGCATGCAGTATTATGGAAAAGATTTTATTAACTAGTAGATTCTTCAGAGAGATAGGTAAGTTAGGCAGATTTTCTGAGTTTGCAACATAAAAGCATAATTGGAAAGGTGCTTTAATAACTTAAAATTTTGCAAATTTATATCAGAAGACATGATATGAATAAACCTAGGAGTACCTGAATATATTTTCTTCCCATCTGAATCCTCTATAATATTTTTCCTTTGAACATAAACACACATGATTTCCACATGAAATCATGACAGAACCACAGACCTATATTTATTTCAATTAATCATAGTAAAGGTGACCTTTTACAAAAATGAAACAGAACAGGAATATTATTTTTATTCCTAATAAGGAGTTATCTAGAAATGCTGAGTCTGCATCTGATATACACCTCAACATAGCACATTTTGATATAGGATTATTTTGGAGCCTGAATGTATAGTTTTTGACTAACCTTTCTATCAATTAGCAGCAACTATAAAATAAAGATGCAGTGAATTTCTTATCTAAATTTTCAAACACAAATATAATCTTTTAACTTTTTTTAAAGCATATCAAGCCTGAATCAAACTTATAACAGAAAACCTGCATTTAGCTATGAGTGTCCTAAATTCATTGCTCTCTTATCCTCCAGCGTGAAAGATATTAACAACAATAGGTTATTAAAGGCATGTTCCTAAAATATGTACAGATTTGCTATGGTATTTCTAAAAGCTTTGACCCACTTTATGCAACAATACACTTGAGGGGGGATATGTGTATTTATTTGCTTAAAATTACCAGGTTGTTAATATTTATGAAAAGTCTTTTGCCAAAATTTATTACCTTGGTGATAAGGTAAGAGTGATATCTATGGCCAGTATGACAGTATTATAGCTCACAAGCAGTGAGCACTAACTGTTCCCTTACGGCCTCAGCTTGTGACAGGGGAGGTTTAGATTGGATATTAGGAAAAATTTCTTCACTGAAAGGGTTATCAAGCATTGGAACAGGCTGCCCAGGGAAGTGGTGGAGTCACCATCCCTGGAGGTGTACAGATTATGGCACTTAGAAATGTGGTTTAGCACTGGACTTGGTAGTGTTAGATTTATGGTTGGACTCAATGGTGTTAAGGGTCTTTTTCCAACCTATAAGATTCCATGATTCTATGAATCAGAATGGCATTAGCAGATCAAGACAGATCATAGAAGTGTGTCAGCCTGTCTTGAATAGACTCATGACATTGGTGTAAAACACACTGATGTATACATAAAGTGATATCAGAATATAACCTGGTTTAAGTGCAGTTGAGATTGTGAACACTGTCTCAAAATAATTAATTTCTCAATTTAAAATTTCCAGCACAGGTAATCTATTTTATTGCAATGTGTTCTTATTTGGATAAAGAGTGTCGTAGTATTTCTCCTGGGAAACCAGAATCTCTCTTTTTTCCTTTTCTGGTATGAAGGAATAAAGACCAAACAAAACATTAGCAAATGACATCATATTAGTGTGCCACTGTAAGATCCTTTCAAGGAGTGATCTGTAATTCAGGCAAAATATAAAATTTCATTAGAATACCCATCAATAGCACTATCAAGAAATGGAACAGGCTGCCCAGGTAAGTGGTTGAGTCACCATCTCTGGAGGTATTTAAAAGACATGTAGATATGTCGCTTTGGGAGATGGTTTATTGCTGGACTTGGCAGTGTTAAGTTAATGGTTGGACTTGATGATCTTAAGGGTCTTTTCCAATCTAAACGATTCTATGATTCTGCCCATACTGTATCAGAGGGGAAGTCCATCTAACCTAGTGTCCCGTGTCTCTGTTAACATCCAGATGACAATGAACAGAAAAAGAGCATAAGAACAGGGGAAATACAGAACAATACTCTCACTAGTAAATTCTTCCCAACCTCAGCAATTTATGCTAATAAGAAATACTTGAACTGGAGAATAAATCTACATCTCACATCCAATAGCCCTTCTTATGCTTTTCCTACAAAGTTGCCTGATGATACCTTTCTTCTTTTTAATAACCTGTTCATATTGACATCATCATCACTTCACTAACAAAAAAGATAATAATTCAAAATTAATTGGAAATTCCTCAGACGTACAAAATAAACTCATCTTTTATAGGGATGAGGTTCCTTGATACAATGAACTTGCCTTTATGAACACTTTGTTTCAAACACCTTTAAAGCTACTCAAAAGAGGATGAACTGAGTGCCCTAGGGATCTTGCTAGTAGCAGAATCTGATTCTACACTCCAACACTCCTGTCATGATAGTAGGGACACGATGAAAATAAAGGGACACTATGTCAAGTGCCCTGGAAAACAATGATCCTGAGAAGCAGAAGATCAGCGTAAGATAGAGCTTGCAAGGTTGAAGCTCCTGAAGGGGCTCTGGACTTGAACTATTGTTATTCAGCTAATCTGAATGTTGAAGGCTACCATTTATTTTAAACTGTGAGACTGACTAAAGTTACCTATGGGTATAACCTATAGTGTAGATTTAACATACAATGTAAGAGAAACAAATCGCCTCATCTTGCCATGCAGGAGCAATTTTCAGCAAAATACATGACTTATTAGTATAAGAACACCTGCAAGATTTATTTTCTAGGCTTCATCCTAAAGCCAGAGTAGCACAAGAACTGAACTGGGAACAAATTCTTCTAATACAATGAAAGCAGATAAAACAGAAAACATTAGATGGCACTATATAGTAAATAATTCATGACCTATTGTAATTAAAGAGTATGATAGCAGAAGGATGGTTTTCTCAAAGATACGCACAAGATTTAAGTACCCATTCTTCTAGACATTATTGTTAGCAACAATAAAAGCCTCTCCTTCTTGAACAAATGGGGGAAAAAAACATCTTTTATGATTATTCTTCCAGCTAGAGCAGAATCTTCTTTTAGCTATCTATCAAAAAATTAATAATTCAAAAAACTCTGTAAAATATAGTCACACACAAAGTCTTTTATGCAAGACAGACTTCACACAAAGTGACAGACATTATACATACAGCACATGTTGGAAAACATTACAACTTCAATGCAAAGTTGTCAAAGAAAGGACTCCACAAATGCTTTAGTCCTTCAGTAAATACAGTTCATTTAAAAAGTTATGAATAATGCTTATTGACTACAGAGAAGGCTTACATTTCATAAATTTTTAAATTAAAGAATGTATTAGCAATTTGAGACCAGCATATAACAGATCATCACCCCCAATTTACACTCAGTTGTAAAAGACATAATTTGTAGATTGCAGATGAAATAAGAAGCTGTGATTGAACCCAAAACAGTTACATGCAAGAATAAGTTAGAGAGGCTAACAATATGGGGGCACTGTGATCTTCTATAGTTCTTTGCAAGAGATCAAGTGCAGTCATTTAACCTGCAGTTTGAGGAAGAGTGACTCAGAAGCCAGAGTGCACAAGTCTCTTATATACCCAAGAGTCATACTTGCAATTAGAAACCATAAAAGCAATTTTCCTTTAGTTTTTCCTAATGGGAAATATCACTGGGACAATCTTATATATCTTTCCCAAGAGCATTTATGTCTTTCTGAATTTTTCTATGACATCTTACATGCAGGTTTTTAAACAGAATATTAGGTGTTCAAACTGAAGTACACAATGCCAAAAAAATGCAAAATAGACCAATCAGGAGCCGTTCATCCCACATTATCTTGTAAATTGTTGTGGTTTTTTTCTTATTCTTAGATTATTGACCATTTTTGCACAATGGATTTTGTCATTACATCTAATTACATAATCAGAGTGAATTCAAGTAGCCACTAAATGAGAACATTTTTTTACCTATGATTTATTGAGTTGCAAAGCATGCAAAGCATGACTCTAGATGAGAAACAGTTTCAGCAATGCATGTGACAACAGGCTTATTCTTTTCTGAAACTAGGAAGTCTGAAAATAAGGTAGTAGTGAAGTCATAGTGCAATAGTGAAGATGTAGAAAGGAACTGGTTTTCTGCAATAGGACTAGAAGTTAGGTAGATGTACAAAGCAGGAGACATGGACACCTTTCTCTCACACATCTAAACAGAATTTTGTTTTAAAAAATAGCTTTATGAATTCCTAAATAAATTTAATGAGGAACAAGAAACTCATGTCTGAGGCATATTCCATTATGAACTTTATCACTGCTCTTTCATAACATCTGCTCCTCCCCATCCTTCCAAAACCAGTTTCCTGTCCATTTCAGTTTTTCCTGATCAGTCACAGCTGGTGAATCACAAAAAGAAGCAGGAAAACAATTTGTATGCCTTTAAAAATATTTTTAAATATACATCTGACTAAAAATTTCATAGAAATCTTCTACATGAGGACAAAATATTTGGATAGTTTGAGAAGTTGTGTTTTCATCCATTAAAGTATAATGTAAAAACTGAAGACTATTATTACATAGGTATGTGTTATTCATCATGGGTTTTGAATCTCAAGAGAAATTTGAGTGCAGCAGTTCCTAAAGATGCAGTCTTAAACATTTCTGAAGAATGAACTCATTACTTATTTCTGGACACTATGTCACAATGCTTCATTTCTGTTGTGTAGAGCCCTTCTAAAAGATAAATCAGTGGAAGATCAGATTTTACATACATATATTTTGTTGCTGTTATCATGACTCAGACTTCTCTTTGATTTAAGATTAACTCATGTAAGGTTGTGTACCTAAGTATGGTATGTAGTGCTATGGATTTTTTTTTTCCCACCTTATAAAACAAGACCCTTAAGATAATTCAAATATAACTTCTAAATGCATATAATTCATAAAATGCTTTGGAGATATTTCTCCCTTCAATAATACAAAATGGTAAATGCAAAATTCTTTCCAATAATAAACTAGCATTTTATTGAAACTCAGAATTAAAGATCAAAATTCTTAGGTTCGTAAACACTAAGCAGAAGAGTTCCAGAGGAACTAAGATGTATTTTATATTTTATAAAATGTTATCAAATTTAATTTCATTCACATGCAACCACAGTTAACTTACTTTGAAGTATCCCATTTGTATCCAATCTATGTACATAATCAGGAAAAAAAAAAACTTCCCTTTAGTTTGAAAAGTTTTCAAAACAATAACGCAGCTAACTACTTTGTTTGCTAGACTCAAAAGCAAACTTTTTTTCTTTTTAAATTTTTTCTTGTATCTCAATTTTTTTTCTTCTGCTTACAACCCCTCTCAACCCCGTCTCCTCTCAATATGTCAAATTGTAATACTTTTCAGTCAGTCCTAAACCAAGATGAATTCAAAAAAATGATCTAGAGACAAATAACTCCAGTTGCTCCTAATGGTTTTGTACAACCCGTTTTTCTCCAGAAGAACGAAAGAACTAATTTTCATTATTTTGTATCATAGAATTATTAAGGTTTGAAAAGACCTCCAGGATCGACAAGTACAACTGTCAACCCAACACCACCATGCCCACTAAATCATACCCTGAAGTGCCATGTCTACCCTACAGGGATAGTGACTTCACCACTTCCCTGGACATTTAAATGTATTTGTATATACAGTTACGTACATTTCAACAATCATGAAAGAAAAAAAACAACTAGAAAGTAATATTGGGATGAATGCTACAGTTTCTCCACATTTAAATTAATACTGAGTAGTTTTGCTTCAGTAACATGATACAGTCATATTCCACTCTTTCAAACTATTCATAACAAGATTATACATTGTCAGCCTGAATTTGAAAAAATAATTGACATATAAAAATGCATGTTCTTGGGAATAAATGAACAGTCAGTATTATAGAGAAACCAAGTTTTCTTCTTAATTTAAGCATGACTATACCTTAATTTAGGTCCATATACCAAGTAATTTGTTATTAATGTATTCAGCCTAGTTCAACAAAAAGCTCAACAACACATTTTTCTGGTTATTGTTAACACCACACATCTAAAAGCCTGAAAAATGTATCATAAAACATTAAAATGTCAGATTACGAAAAATTATCATAGTTTTGCACACAATAAGCAAATCAAGATTCTCTGCAAAAATCATTAAAAAAAAAAAGGATTTAAAAAAAAAAAATCACAAATACAGCTTTTGCTGCTCTTTATAATTCCTACAAAAATAGTCTGACACCCCCTTTTCTGTCATGTCCTGCCTTGCAAAAGCTGTCCGTTACTTCCAGGCCTCATCCTTAGCACAAATTCACATCTCTACTTATTTTGCTATAGACTATAGCAGAACTTCCCAGTACTGTAGACTAAATGGTTATAATGGTAGAATTAGGATCCTACTCACTCACCACTCTCACTCCATTACTCGATGATTTGTTTTGCTTAGCATCTCTTCCCAATCCTTTTCTTCTGCCTACCGTCTTTCCTTTATACAGTGCTGTGGAATGCCTCTGTATTGCTGAGACTGGGCTCATTGTTCCACCTCAGAAAAGCTCCATCTCAGCATTAACATGTCTAACTAGAAATGATGCTTCAGTGAAGAAATGGGCATTCCCATTCAAATACAGCCAAGACTGACTAATTCAATCCAAATTGTTGTCCCCTCTCACTCCTCCTCACCCCATTTAAAAAAGCAAGCTGCTTACAATTCATGTTAAACCTGATAAAGCACCCTTGAACCTTTCACATTTCTCTAGAACTGGAAATATTCAGCATTGTCATACAACTTCACATAGTATTCAATGTGATTTTTTTTTAGTAGTTTTTGATAAACTCTACTCCCCTCTACTTTTCCTATAACCCAAAAATGTATTCAGCTTTCCAGCTTCTTTATGCTCATATCTAGCTCCCATAGCCCTTCCATTTTTCCAGGTATTCATTCACTTTCCAAACACTACTTCGTCTCCCAAAATTTCTCATCGTATTTTTTCCTTACTTTTGTTGATGTCATTAGATACTGCAGTTGCTTTAGATTTTCTTTTTTTAAAACACATTTATATTCTGTCATTTAACTTTAGATGACAAGTTTACATATCTAATCCAAGCATGCAAATTCCTTTTATGTCTTCAGTTAAAAAAACCTGAACAGGCTATTCTAGCAGGTGATTCCATGTTACCAGCTTCTTTCTTTCAGTTCATTTGCAGTCATTTGAAACAACTTTCTTTCTAAGATGTCTCTAAGATTTCATAGTATACCACTGCAATTTTAGACTTTTTCACAATGTAATATTATCCTACCATATAAGAAAGTCTCTAAAGAGCAGTAGATATTTTGAATCAGTTGACACTGCCAATATGTCACATGACTAAATGTATTTGCAGGGTTTTGATTTAGATGTGAACAGTTACTACAAAATTACTATATAAATCATATAAATTTTATATATTAACCACTTTTCTGTTCACAGTTGTCCATGAAATATACAATAATCCAATAGCCATAACAGTAGTTTAAGTATCAGCATTATAGGTCAAGCTCACCTTCAAATACAGCCCAAAAGAAACTACTTTCGGTCCTGGAGTACAGGGCAATGGATGACCTTGATCAGATCTTCAATATAGCATTAAAGTGTTCACTATATCATTTAGCAGCATCTTTGGACCAAGGTACTGAATTTGAAGTTGTTGTCAATATACTTGGCAAGCACAAAACTCCTCTTTTTTTAACAGCTGACCTGCATACAGTACATAGGTATTTGGTGCTGAACAAATGTTTTCATTTTCTCTATGAAGAGAACAAGTATTGTTTATTATGTCCACCACTAATCTGTAGCTTGTCTCAATAATTCTACTCTGTATATAAATAGGAGGAAAGTGGATTTTGCTCCCCCCCGCTTAATTTAAGTACACTTACTACAGAACTATTAAAATGTATTAAAATGCATTCCATGTATGTATTTTTCCTTATATGAAAAAACTTAAGACACATAAGAGCTAGATTATCAAAATTAGGAATATAAATCCATATTTAGTTATCTCAAATACTATCAAATATTTTCTCATAAAAATTCTTTCAAATGCATTTATATACAGAAATACACATATGTATGTATATATCTACATATAAAAATGAATTTCGGAAAATACATACAGAATCCTTCTACCGTGTTGAACATCCATTACTAATCTGAGAATCCAGATGTTCCTTCACATAAACATGAATAGTACGATACAGTATGCTCTTGTTAAATTTCCACATAATTTGACTAAATGAGAATAAAATTTCTTATCCAGTCTCAGCAGTCACAATTCTTTATTTGGTTGCCAAATCATGCAATGAATTAAAACAGCTTACTTGTGCATTCACTTAAATGAAAGATTTATATGATTTGGTAATGAGAAAAATAAATGTCATTTACTGTACAGAAAGGTCAAGATAATATTGCTACATATAACTATTCTATGTACTAAAGCCATACTGTGAATTTCACAGCATCTGCAGCATCAGCTATCAGTTTTAGCAGGTCATTTCTTCCAATGGACATCCTGCAAAATGTTAATAAACATTTTTAACACTCATAAGAACAAATTGATGACTAGTAGCTAAAAACACTGTGTGACAAGAGTTCAAACATTATTAAAAAGGAGGAAATCCAGATGTCATAAGAAACTTTGTAAGGAAAACTAATATTATTGCTAAATGTAAGGATATAAGTAATTGCTCATAAATAAATACAATGTAAGTGTTATTCCTAAAGTATCCATACCGTTGTTGGTAATTTTGTTAGGTAAAATATAGTTCTGTTACTTAATACTTTGTATATCATCAGTTATAAAGCACACTCATGTGATTTTATCTACTTCGCTAATTCTCTGAACATAGGTGGGGAGGTAAATCTGCTGATGAAAAGGAATTCCAAATCTTAATAAATCAACCACAAAAGAAGAGTCATATTTATTAAGTATCTGACTCTGGGCATACTGATTGATTTTGTCAAAAACATATACACATAATAGTTTTTATACCTCTAAAATGATATATGTTTTGCTATAATCCAATTAATAAGCCTTCCTTTCTACCAAGTGACCCTTTACTCAACATTTTGGAGATCACTGATGTGGTGGGTTGGCCCTCACTAGACACCAGGTGTCCACCAAAGCTACTCTATCACTCCCCTCCTCAGCTGTACAGGGGAGAGAAAATGTAATGAAAGGCTCGTGGGCTGAGATAAAGACAGGGAGAGATTATTCACTAATTACCATCACAGGCAAAAGAGACCTGATGTGGGGTCTGATGAATTTAATTTACTACCAATCAAACCAGAGGAGGATAATGAGAAATAAAAACAAATCTTAAAACACCTTCCCCCTACTCCTCCCTTCTTCCCAGGCTTAACTTTACTCTTGATTTTCTCTACCTCTTCTCCTTCCAACAGCACAGGGGGACAGGAAATAGGGGTTGTGATCAGTTCATCATACGTTATTATTGCCACTCCTTCCTCCTCAGAGGTAGGACTCC
>NW_010321120.1:54217-54573 GCF_000700745.2 Antrostomus carolinensis | reverse complement strand
GAGGTCCTTCTCACAGGAGACAGTCCTTCATGAACTTCTCCAACATGAGTCGTTCCCATGGGCCACAGTTCTCCACAAACTGCTCCAGCATGGGCCCTTTCCATGGTGTGCAGTCCTTCAGGAATGGACCACCCCAGCATGGGTCCCCCATGGGTTCAAAAGTCCTGCCAGCAAACCTGCCCCAGTGGGGCTCCTTTCTCTAAGGGGACCACAGGTCCTGCCAGGACCCTGCTCCAGTGCAGGCTTCCCACGGGGTCACAGCCTCCTTCAGGCATCCACCTGCTCTGGCATAGTGTCCTCCATGGGCTGCAGGTGGTCATCTGCTCCACCATGGACCTCCATGGGCTGCAGAGGGA
>NW_010321120.1:37309-54137 GCF_000700745.2 Antrostomus carolinensis | reverse complement strand
TCTTCACTGACCTTGGTGTCTGAAGAGTTGTTTCTCTGACAGCTTCTCACTCCCCTCTCTGGCAGCAAAATGTGCAGGTTGTTTGTGTTTTTTTTTCTCTTCCCTTTCTTTATTATGTTATCACAGAGGTGTTACCACAGCTACTGATGGGCTCGGCCTTGGCCAGCAGTGAGTCCATCTTGGAGCCGGCTGGCATTGGCTCTGTAGGACACAGGGGAAGTTCCTGGCAGCTTCTCACAAAAGCCACCCCTATGCTCCCTCTGCTACCAAAACCTGGCTATGCAAACACAATACAATTTATTTTTAATGAAACCAAACAATTAAAGTTATGCAGAATTTTGTACTTTCCATTTGTTTTCTTACAGTTATTTCTTTAAGATACCTCCATCAGCTCTGCATGTATTAATAATATCAATTTTCCCTCCTCAATTATCTATTGGCCAAATTAATTATGAGCAAAAAACATCAAAATACAATTTACAGTAATTTATTACCTGTGTCAAGCACAGAATAACAGAGAAACATACTTTATAATTTCTTTTTCTAAGATTCAGGGAAAGTCCATCTTAAAATGAATATGTAGCCTTACAATAAGCATCTCATTAGATAGGTTATATTCTACATTAAAAGGCCATGTCAAGATCAGTTGGTCTGACCTTCTGTAAAACTTATACCATAGAAAAAAGCTTGTCTTAATTTCTGCATCCCATATACAACATCTTTTTTGCAAAATTCACTGTGAATAGAAAAGTAATGGAATCTCCCTCATACTTGCAAGCATGCTATTTTCAATTTAAAATAATCAACATATTTCTAATATAGATTACTTTATCCTAAGCTTTTGAATCTTAAATCTCTTTCCAACTTTTTATCCTAGATTCACCCATCTTCTGCCATCTACCTTTCTGCCTAAAAACTTGTTAAAACTTGTTAAAAGTAATCTCGTTTCACAAATCAAGACAACTTCCAAAATCTCCTTATTAGAAATACTTTCCTAAGCTCAAATAATTGTTTGTGTTTCCTGAGCTCTTCCCAATATTCCAACATCTTTTAGCCTTGCAGACAAGTCTTAGAAATTACTTCATTAATATAATGAAAAAAATAGCACAATCTCTGAACTCTTACACTTCCAAGTACTATACTCCAAAATACCATCTGAGCTACAGCATAATTGAAATTCTCACCTCATTTCAAGGGCTATCTACATGCTTCAGTACCACTGAGTCCTTTAGAATAAATTTGATTATGTCTTTACCTACCTTCCCAGGTAGGCTTTGCATTTGCATACAATCAAACATTATTTAAACTATGGATTATATCACTTTAATTTCATGATGTTTTTTCATTAATATTGTCAAATTGTTTTCTAGCATTTTGGGATTTCTACTATTTTGTTCTTAGTATCTGTTTTAGAAAGAACATATTAGTCAAAATTAATTGTAAATTGACTATACTTTTAGCATAGAAAACTTTCTGATTTGCAATAAATATGTGTATACAGCAAACTACTTATTTTAAAAGTTTTTATAAAACGCTGCGAAGTTAAAAAGTCAGTCAGCAGCCAAAAGATAGTCCAGCTTACTGGACTATTCTTAACTTAAGAATACTTTCTTAACTGAAAAGTTTTGCTGCTTATAGACAGTTATACCCAGAAAGTCCTATCATAGTTGGACTTACTATATGTACACAATAATAAACAAACCATCTCAGAGTTTACAGTTTAACAAGATAAAACCAATGGTAACAGACAGCCAGTATGTAAGTAAAATGCTTGAATTGAATTCCTTTTCCAGGAGTAACAATTCTGTATACTGCATGTTGTAAGGTGGGACCATACTCTGCAAATGGAAGAACTGTTCATTACACCACATCTAATATTGTATCTAATATAATTTTTTTTGTTTCTTTTTTTAGACTCAAGCTATTCACAACCAAGTGAAATTAAACACTCTACCAATTGCCTTCAACATGCCATTAAACAGTTTTGGCCTTTTTATGTATATGTATATATACACATAGAGACACGTATTCACATAGACAAAGAATCAATACTACTTGAATCTGAAATGCTTAAATTTTGGCATTTGCTGGAAACTGACTGTTTTACTTGATGAAATTAACTATTTTTTTTTCACTGTTACATGAAAGTAATAGCAAAATGCAGTTATAACCTGCACAAATTAATGAAAATTCATGAATATTGAAATAAACTCAGTAGGAAAAAAAAACTCCAAACAAACCTAATGTAAAGTCATATGCATTTTATTATGCTTACATGACCAAACCGTGAAGTTCTGAGCAGGACCATGGCAATGCACATTAGGAGAAAGATCCTGGCTTATATGCACTTTGTTTTTAATCAATAAAAAGGCATGCATGCATGCTGAACTACAAACTATTAGTAGACCCATGAGGTAAAATACAATTAAAGATTATAGAAATTTAGCATGATTTTACAGTTGAGCAGTGCAGATGAAATGGTGGCAGTTAAGGCTATGAATGCATACATAAATCCGTACAAATATATATATATATATAAAAAATTATTATAGTACACACTAATGTGTATATTATTGTAAACTAGAGATGTGTGCATAAGCATTCAAATGCACAAACGCACATAGCCAGATTTCTTGGTTTTCCCCTTATAAATATGCAACTTTGCACGTGTTAATAGAAAGCTGATAAAGCATAAACAGCTGAGTTGACTCAGTTCCTATGGACATTGAAATTAAGACAGAAAAAATACTTCGAGAAGTAATATTAGGCATGTTTACCTTAATAATAGAACTATGAAAGGAAAAACATGAGAAAACAAAACTTTGCCTTCAAGACTGATGTATATCTGTCTGAAACAATATCACGCAAAGCCTCTGTGGCAGAGGAAGGTACAAAGTGAAAAAGAGCAGTCATGAAGGCACACATGTATATGCTTAAAGCTTCTCTTGGCAGGAGAACATTGCTCCAGATAAGACCCATTACAAGATGTATAGCTTTTTTAACATCTGTGGCAAAAGGTGTCTATGCAAAATGCCATTAACTTGCTATAATTTTTTTTCATCTCTATTATTCACAGTTGTTCAGCCTTAGGGTATATTTCAGTTATGTTCCTTAGAAGATAATAACTCATAAATGTACAAAATTACTGAAATGTTTACTTCAATATTAACAGTTTATGAAAAATATAAAAATCATTTACATAAAACTCATGCTGGATGTAAACTATAATTTTTTGAGAACTAAATTCTAATCAAGAAGTATACCAATGCATCACAGAAAGAATTAAAACTAAAGCAGAGACCATAACCTAGTATTATGAAATCCTAAATTTAAGAATTGAACAAAATGGGTTGCAGTATTTTTTTCCCATTCCATTTAATTCTGGAATCTTTTTTTTTTTTTTTTTTTTTTAATCATCTGCAATTTCATCATGACTTCATCAGCTAGGGGGAAATAAATTTTTAGCAAAAGCTGTTGCAAGAAACACAAGATACTGAGGAATACTCCATTTTAGAAATGAAACAGCATACAGTCTTAATAACACTTACAATATGCGTTAGTAAGAAAGGAATGTTGTCCAATAATCAAGGCCTCAGACTCAGATGTAAGAAATCCAGAGATTGACTGCAGTCTTTCCAAACATACATCTATAACAGAAGGCTTATCTACAGCATGAGTAACTTTATTAACAGAAGTAACAGTGGGAAAGATACTGCGGTGATACGGTCTTGAGCTGGCTAGCTGGTCAAACAATGTTGTGCCATATTTGGGTTGTTGGTGTGTTTTGAATTACATACCACTTTATCTCACTACTACTACTAACTGCTAAAATGTGTGACATACTTTTGTTTGACAGCTTGACCTACCCACATACTTTATAATCTATTTTTTCTTAATCTTAGCTCACAAGCAAAAATAACATTCTTCCTGGAATAGAAAAGGTATGGTGAAGATTAATAAAACAAGCCAATTGGAACTGACAAAACTGCTGAGGATGGACTGAGATGGAGTGGATGAAGGAAGGAAAGACAGGTCTTATAACTGAATACAGGTAAAGTATTACAGCAAGAAGTAAAGCTTCTTTACTTCTTGCTGTAAAGAAGTTTAAAATTCTTACAGCCATGAGTATTTTCCATTTTTCAAGTGTATTAATAGTTATAAAACATGCATGACATACAATAAAACTTATTTGTCTTTCTTAAAAGTTGTATTAAATATCAGCTTTGTTTTCTCAACTGATCAACAGTTATGCTAACTTCTCTTTCCAGTTAATCTCAATCTAATTGCATGCATTTAGAGACACAGTGTCATGCTAGTTATTACAAAGCTTTCATACAAAAGTTTTACAAAGTTCATCATTAACATGAGGCCGTACATATAAATATTGAACTTGCATTTAGCTTCATATGAACAAAAATGTGATATAGCATATCCTTGCAAACCATATATCTGAACTAACTCCATTTAGGAGAGAGAGTAGTTGTCACCCAGACTCTGTGAATGGTTTCTTTCTTTCTCAGTTGTTCATGAAAATAGGCTCCATTACCACGACGCAATAACTTGGTAACAGAGCATTACTTGTCTGACAAGGTGCTGCAACGGGGCACCACCTTGAAAAGCGTACCTGAAAGAAGACCATTTAACTCTGCGGGCCACTTCTCTCCTGAAAGGCACAAGAACCAGGGAAGTCCAGTCTAAAGAACAATGCAACCTTAGTTACTGAAAATTGATTGGTAATTGCTCTTTCGCTCACACCTGCCACTTACTGAGTCTTTGACTCTGATGCCTTGCTTGGTGTCCACAGAGGGCTGTGCAGCCTAGTGCCCCTTTCCACCTATGCACTGAAGCACTACTAGTTCCACCACTGCCAGCAGACTGGGCAGGAAGCATAGCAGCAGGAAAAAAATAAAGGCATTACAGGAAAATGCACAAGCCCAGGAGAGCGAGTGCCTCGTGCCCTGGTAGACATTTTTCAGCTCTGCAGACATTCTGGTAATCAGTCAGCCAACCATTTTAACTCACTAGCTGGGAAAAGTACTACTGCCCTCCTTCATTTCTCTGACTCACCATCCTGCCACAGAAATGCTCCATTCTCATCCTCAGAGAGCAAGGGATAGCAGCCAGAGCAGTAGAAGGGGTTTTACTGAAGCAGAGTGTGGGCAGAGGAGAGGAGGGCTGGCTGCCACAGCCATACCCCAGCCAGGAGGCAGCAAAGGGACCCCGGTCTGGTGGAATCATTTAGCACCAGAGAGGTTGCAGGCCCCATGGCGCTGACAAAGGGCTGTCTGGCTTGCTGTGGGAAGAGGTGTGGGCAGGCCAGGTCTCTGGGAATGGAGAGAAAGGTCTTTTCTCAGGAACCATGAGGGGACTGAAGGAGTTTTGTGGTTGGTGAGTGTCTGAGGTGACTGAGAAGAAACCCACGGAAAAGGACTCGCCCTGCAAGGACACAGTGAGCGAGGGAAAATAGGTTTGCAAACTTGTTTATTTTTATTCCATCTTAGCCAGCAGATCTGAGGTTTTCCTATTTTACAAGTCACCTAGGTCTAATAAAAATCAGTTTTAAAGGTTATAAAATCTTTGGTGTTTTGGAAAGGGGTAGGTCTTGGTTATTGCACCTGTCAAATGATCTCAAGCCTTACTTCCTATATCAGTTTACTTAGCAAAATGGATTCAGGCAGAAAATCAATAAAGCAGCAGCAACTTCCAAAATTACTCAGTCTGATCTGAAAAAGCATGGAGTCCCAGAAGAGACAAACCTCAAAATTTTATGTACAATATATTGTTCTAGGGAATCAAAACAAGCATAGAAAAAAGAAAATCAATAATCTTCCAGCCACGTGTAATTTCACAGTATCAAATATGTGCAAATATTTGTGGCAAACACTATTGTTTTTGTAGCAGATGTGTCAGCTGAAAGCAGAGCTGGTGGATTAGAAAGTTCGCTGTTTATTGTTACAGGCTCTTGCCTTACTTTAAAGACACTGTCCAGCATGAGTACAAACTCAGTTTGAATGGGAGAGTGTGAGCCTTTTTCTCCTGAGTTCTAAACTGCATCACACTCCCCAGATAATGTCACATTGGGGGGATAACTCTATCTTCTGGAGCTGAAATGGGAAGAATAAAGAGAGAAGATATAGAGTTCTGAAAAAAGAAAGAAAATTTGTTATATGTGCACAGGGCTGGTTACATAAACAGGTGGAGCTGTGATAGAGAATCTCCTTGCTCTCCCTGGTGAGTGTACAGTGTACAAAGATAGCAGGACTACTTTGCTGGTTTTCCCATTGTTCCCATGATGCAAGGCATCTGATGACAGTGAAAGATTTACTGCATCATGTAACTGCAGTGATGCAAGACTAAGCAATGTGGCCCTGAGACATGTCATAATCCCATCAGATTGCCATTTTTGGTACCTGTGGTTATTCTGCATCCTTTCATGAAGGTGAACAGAAATCATTGTGATCTGCACTTTAGAACCATGAACTAACCATATTACTCTGTATATTGTAGTAAGCCTTCAAATTCTGTACAACAGTCAGGGTAAAACTGAAATGCGATTTAATGTAACACTGGGTTTCTTAAGGCAAAATAAAATGTTAGAAAAATACATTGCAGGAGAAAGCATATTGCTATGCACAGGATTCTCTTTTTAGGGAAAAGTTGAAAGAAAAAAGAAGCAAACCACATCATTAGTCATACCACTGAATGCATGCTTCAAAGCCTTCAGACTACCAATGACTCAGATACATGACTAGGTGGGATGCAGTAGTGCTGCTTGCAGAAGCCCAATACGCTGTCTGCTAGTAGTCTCTCCTCTAATGGCTTTTTCTTCCTAGAGCTAAATTAAGGAGCAAGTAGTTTTTTTGATAGCTCAGATGAGTAGTACTTGTGTCTCTGTATGCAAATATAAAACACCCAGAGGTGGAGAATGGTTGCAGAGTTCTCATCATTACGTCTCAACATTTTTTTTGAGTCCTACTAATTATGATTGTATCCTTTACGCCTTTCAAGCATGCCTGAAAGGAGAAGGGGATAAGAGAATACTATTGGAGAGAGGCTAGAAAATATTTTCAGAGGCTATAGATCCATTAACAAAAACTGAATAGAATTTCAATATGGATCACAGACAAAGCAATACAGAAAAAGATGATTCTTTAAAGAAAAAGGTACTTCATAGATGAAATTACTTTTTGAGTGAAAAAGGAAGGAAAGCCACCACATTCTACTAGGCAAAGCAGAGCAAACTGACAGTAGAGAATGATTAGGCATATTTACTAAAACTGGAAAATGGTTTCACCTTAAATTCTGCAACTACTATGAATACTTTCCATAAGTCTACTGCCTCATATTTAGTTAAAAGGGTGCAAGATATATATTCCCATTATCCTTGGTAGCTTCAGACAAAAACTATATTATTCATCAAAGATTGTGTGAAAACTGTTACATAAATGGGAATATGACATGAAACCTTTCATGGTCTTGCATATAATCTAAGCAATCAAAACAAATGATAAAAACAGTTAATAAAAGAATCGATGAAAGCAATGAGAAAGTGAAAACATGCTAACCATAAAGAAGTAGCCCAAAATAAAAACCTGCAAGTTCTAAATGAGGACAAATAAAACTAACAAACACACAGATTTAATTTACAGCTAGAATTAAAATTTCTGTGAAACCTATTTCCCCTTTCTTTTAATAGTAAAATATTACTCATTCTGAAACATCAGTGTATCCCAGAGGAGTGCACAAATTAGCGAAACACAACTGTCTTTAAGATAGTGTGAAATTCAAGAGAAAATTAGAAGTATTCTAGACAGAAAAAAAAAAAAGAATAGAATAAAATAGACAGATATTATGAGAATGAGTGGTTAAATGCCTGAACGCATTACTGAAATTCAGATACATTTTTCTCAGTTCTCCAAAGCAGTACAACAAAGAAATAATTTCATCTGGTTTACTTTTCAAGCTGTGAAAAAAAAGACATTACTATCTCTTCATCTAAATAGCTCATTGGAATTGTTATACTGAAGCTGTAAAGTACCACAGCTGTTTTCGTATGGGAAGATCTAGGAAATGGGTTAGGGGGTTAGGGCCCTTTTTGTTTGTTTTGGGGGTTTTTTTTAGGTTGGGTTTGGGTTGTTTGGTTTGGTTGGTTTTTTGGGGGGTTTTTTTTTTTGTTTTTTTTGTATTTTTTATTTTTTTTTTTTTTTTTTTTGCGGGGGGGTTGTTTTTTAAACAAGTGTCAAAAGTATATGGAAGGAATTCTAAAATATAGGTTTCCTCATTCCTTACCTGGGGGTAACTGAACTACTTCACTGGGTCTGCACTGATATTTCTAGAACTATTTTAGAATGTCAGAAATTAAACTTTGACAGAAATACAAATTATGAATCTATATTAGATGCTTTGGATACATTAAAACTGTTATTGAAGTGATATAGTCAATATTCATACAGGGTAAGAGTAAATAGTTAGATGCAAAAATGAAGAAAATTTCATTATCAGCCTTGTTTTTTTTTTACAGAGGAGGGCCCTGGAAACCTGAAGGTGTGGCACACACAACAATTAATGATTTACAGTGGGTATAATAGTTGTTTTCCTGACCACGTCTTTCTCAGCTTGTTTAGAAGCAGGAGACAAGAGAACAGTTGAGATTATTTTTGTTAGCATAGCAATGTGATACTTAGTGAGCACTCACCTATGCCCCCTTCCCCACCAGTATTCTGATTGAGCCCCTAAGCCTCAGACTCCCTCATGTGAAGGTTGCCAAGTCATAGAATCATAGAATAGATTGGGTTGGAAAAGACCTCCAAGATCATCAAGTCCAACCCCTGATCCAACTCCAATTACTATATCATGGCACTAAGGGCCACGTCCAATCTCTTTTTAAAAACCTCCAGGGATGGTCCCTGGAGGGGACAAGTCCTACAACTTGTTCTTTTGGTCTAGTCTGTAACAGCTTTTTATCTTTATAAATTCTAATATACAGAAAGAGCATTAAAATATGCCATTCCAGTTAGAAACATATGCACTTACCTGTATCTAAATGTATTTATTGAGGCATGGATAATGTGCTATGCTCTCTGGTCTTTTACATTTCAGCCATAATAAACTTGAGTAGCTCTCAGAACAGTTAATTCCTGACAATGCTTACCTTACAAACCACTATAAAAAGAATTAGAGATGAAGAAGGACTTCATCAGGCATAAAACTGTGCAATCAATTGGAGTGCTAAGTGTTACCTGTTGGTAGCCAATATCAGCATTGCTTTCCAAGAATTGCTATGAAAATTAGAATAAAAGGAAATCCTTTGTGACAAATTACAACATAGTTTAAGCAATTGAACTTCTTTTAAGCTTGTGGGGGTTTTGTTTGGTGCAATTTTTTTAGCTAACAATAGTCTCAATTAGTATACATACCCCTGTTATATTTCTACTAATGAAGAAGCTTACAGGTATCCTCTCCCTCCCCCTACTTTTGTTGGGTCAGAGTCATGCACAAAACACTTACTGGCTCCACTTCAAGTCATCAAAGTCCCCGAGCTTTGAAGGGTTTGGTACCCATTCCCTTCCTCATCTTCTGCACCATCCACACAGTTTAATTTTACTGCCAGGTCACAATTCCCAGTCCTCCTGGGAAGAATCTCAACTGCACAGAAGTCAAGCTGGCTGTGCACATAGTGACAGATGGTCACTGAATACTTTCTGAACCTCCTTAAATCTGTATGATATTATGTCTCAGAATTCATTCTTGGCACTGGCAAATACTGAGAAATAGTAACATGTGACATAGGAAAGTATTTGAAAGCCCTACAAATGACAAAATGAGCTAATATATACAGCATAATAGAAAAGTGCACTTTCGAAAGTACTCACAAAGTAAGAAACTGTAAGAAACAATGAAAATCAAATTACAAGTACATTGAAGCACAAGAACATGAGGTAAACCTTTTTTTCCAAAGCATTATTTTTCTTTAAAAACACTCATCAGCATTAAACTATTCTCTTCCTTTCCTTGTTCAGAAATCAAATACATGTGTTTGGTCTCTCCAGATGATACAAGAAGAGTTTACAGTAAACAATAGGAAAAGAGCAGAAGCAAAGCAAAGTCCATGATTAGCAAGGATGATATCTATATTGAAGATTTCTGATATCAAAAACATACCACCAATAAAAATTGGTCATCTTGGACACCAAAGCTATCCTATGATAAATAAAAGACAAATTAATGGGGTAAATCCTACATATTCAGCTTAGGTCTAACTTCCTGACTCAGGTCCTTCTAGCAATAAACAGTCATTTTAGCATTGGCTGTAAAACCTAAGGTAGTTCTCAGCACACACGGAGCTCTGTGTCATTAGCACTGCATCAGATTGGTGGAATCTAAGCTAGGTAAGGTAATTCTGCAGAAGTACAGTGACATACCAACGTACCCATATTCTTCAGAATAAAATAAAATAAAAAACAAACAAACAAACAAAAAAAACAACAACAACAAAAAAAAACCCATGGCCACCTCAAGACCAGTTTCACTTACTCAAATAAGCACACATGGGCAATGTCTTGAATGCAAATACTTTTCCAAATAAAGACTGAAGTAGATATTTCTGTTAATCACAATACACACTGCAGGTAAAGCATTGCAAACCCTTATTTGACTATAGAAGATAAATTATATGTGAACATAAGTCAGTTTGTCTCTGAGTCACATTGGAATAAACCTTACTAGGAATTTATCTAGACAAATTATAACAAATGCAGCTTCAGAATTTTGAGATTACTCTCAGTTTTAATAAGAAGCTTTTTAGGGACTAGAACTTTGAGGTTAAAGTTCTGTCACAGCTTCCTTGGGTGAAGGAAATATTGATGAAAACCAAAACAAAATTATATATTGTGATGAATAGTTCACAGTTTTTCAGTTCTTCTAATATTTACAAGCTGCAAACACTGTAAAAATAGTTTTCTATAGATCAGTACTCCCTTTTAGCTTTCTTTATTTCTATGAAAGCAACACACCTACTCGTCTTTCTAGACATATGTAAAGTACTTTCAAATAATAAAGTGCATGTTTGGGACATCTTTTTGTGCCTTTCCTATTTCTGTGTTCTTTAAAATTTCTCTTACATTTCTTTTAAATATTTATATGACCAGGTATAACATACTTGTCACAGACAGATGCATCTAGGTAGTCTGTTCATGTTCGTGAGAAGGGGATTTAAAACATAATTCCAAGCAACTAAACAAAATACTTTTAATAAAATATTAACATACGTTTTCAGTATCTTGATAGCTAAATTCCCCATGCACACTAGATCTTAACTGTTATTTTAGCAAAATACTTATCATATTTACATTACCTTAACTAGTATTTATAATTATTTTATGACAATTAAAAGATTTTATAAGATACATAGAAATCCCCAAAGTTATAAATATAGCATATAACAATCAGAAAAAATTAGTCCAAAACAAAAGCATCGGTGTTTCTTTTTAACCTGTGTTGTCCAATTACAGACTTTAAAATCGGGTTTTTGTCACATTTTGCTTTTACTCTCAATTCCACATGCAGATTAATGCAAAACAATCTTTAACTTAAAAGCATGCATATTTAAGTTAGTACTGTAAAACAAGTCAAGTAACATTACCTCTACATTGCTATCATACATACAAAAAACTAGTATAAATTATGCACTGCTACTGTAGAAAAAGTGAACATAAATGTAAATCAATATTAATCAGCAAGCAAAGATGGATGAAATAGAGTGTGGAAAGAATAGAACTCTTGTTCACTTGCATTGTGTTTTGAGGAACAACCAAACATTTGTAGAATTTTCTGTTAAGTAAAATGCAAAATGCTTAACAGAAAATTCGTACTGTACAATGTAATGAACAACTCTTCCAAAATGCTCATCTAAATAGAAAGAACTTATTTAAGAATTCAACTACTCACTATGTTTGGAGTTAGCACATGAGAGTAGCCTACATGTTAGGAAAAAAAAAAAAAAAAGCACAGGTGCTTAATCAAAGTGACTCCAAAGAGGCCAGACACAGAATACATGCATACTTAGGGCTACATTTTCTTTTATTCAGACTTCTGAAGCCCTTTTATTACAGTTAATTGAAAAGAATTCTCTCCCTGATGCGGCTATTGCTGTACACATATGCTGTATTTTCTCCAAGAAATACTAGAGAGGAAATACTGATGAAAAAGTTGTCTTCACTTTTTCCTGTAGCTTGCTAGTGCTTATACTTAGTACATACAAGGATGTTTCTTAGCTTGATTTTTGTTTCCTAAGGAAATGATAGAAATTAATGTACCAAGACCTTCTCTAGCTGTACACTAACTACTTATGAAAAAACTCACCAAAAAAAACCGCAAAACACTATAATTTTTAAATTTTTAAAGTCATTGTCCAGCTTCAACAAAATTTGACATTGGTAAGAAGTTCTTGACACAATCAAGATCGACTTATTTCATTAAAACAGCAGTAAGACAGATGAGAGAGACCCTCTTATTGCCCCCACTGAATGAACAGCTAACGCGTAGATAACAGTTCCTGGATACCAGATCATTCATGCAGAGAAGAGCCGATATGTTAACCGCAGTGGGGTCTCTGACACCTCATTTTTCAGTTTATTTATTCAGAGGAATCTCCATTTTCCCCAGAATGTCTGAGCTTCACACTATTGAGAAAGGTAGTTTCATCAAGTAAAATAAGCATTTGAACATATCTATGATGTTACTGATGAACTGAAATTTTGGCATTTTGCAAGGTCCAAACACCTTCAGAATTTCCTCTCAATTTAATAGGCTCTGTACAGAAAACTAAGTCAATAAACATATTAGTTAAAATCACATACTCGCCAAGGTAATTAATTGCTTATATAATTGATACTGCAGACACAGAATTTGTTGAATACCCTTAATTTTAGACATAGATTTTATTGTTTTATTACATGTATAATTTATGATCTGTATCTTTCACTAGAAAGTTTGTTAAGTAAGTGAGATGAGATACCTTATTTTAAGGTTTTCCACTCCTTTTTTATTACCTCTTAAACAACTCAGGAAATTTTAAACTTAAGAGAAGCACTTTTATTGACTGGAAGAGAACAACCACTGCAGCCTACCTGAAAGCCTGTAACAGTATTTCACATAATAAACTTCTGTTTCACAATATGTGTCACATTCCCAAAGAAATCAGGTTAGCCAAGCAGACTGTCCGTTCAGCTTAGAACATTTCTCACACAGGTCTTGGTCTCTTGAGCTCAGTTAAGTACATAAAAAAGCTGGGGGGGGACACAGGCTGGAGTCAGGGAAGAGAGAGGAAGAGATAGAGCCCATACATGCCAGGCTTCAAAATCACTGATATTTATTCATTAAAAAGGGGAAGGTAGTTGTAGTATCATTCATAGCATAAAATATGAAAATCCATTTCCATATGCTGGAATCTGGAAATGTGTTAGTGAATAAAATTTAGCTGGATTATGCTATACTCAGTAAGAATTAATTTGGGGAAGATACCTTGATAAGGTAGTTATTTTTTGCAAAAACCACCTAAGTATCAAATACATTATACCAGTATTAAAATTAAGAGTTGAATTGCAGAGATCTGAGGAGAGTTGGGAGGGCAAGTGTGGCAAAGTATTTAACGCTAAATAAATAGAATTAGGTCCAGTCCAGGTTCTGGATTATGGTTGGTTTTTATTATAGACAGCAGCTTCAAAGCCTATTAATTGCTGTCATTCTTCCTGTTTAGTGCTAGTGGCTGTCATTTATAAACTTCACTTGCATAAAACCCAAACTAATAGATTTTAGAATTTATAGTAGAATTAAGTTTTTAACTGGCAATTAATACATGAAATATCCAGAATGTCACTACATAATTCAAAGAATTACAGAACATTTCATTACTTCCTTCCTTTGTAAAGTATGTTACTTTACTGCCACTAAATATTTGAGTGATAAATCTGCTTTACAAAAGAAAGTGAATCAATGGACTAGGCAGTCACAGAATTTGGCAAGAGGTTTAATTAAGACTACCTTTTCTGAACAGTTGTTGATCCAGACAAAAGTCTTACGGCCTAGGCAGGCCACATCATTTAATATTTTTTTTAAATCTATTAATCTTCTGGTCTTGCTGCCATCAGATACTCTTGAAGAATGGAGTATATGTATGCAAGACAATCACACTGAAGTAACCATAATATTTAGGATCTAATTACAGTCTGAAAGAAACATGGTATATGTTTTTATTACATAGAAATTATAGTATCGTTCTCCAAAGCACTATGTTCATTCTTAGTATTTCAAAGCATTTACATAATTCTTTATTTCTATAAGAGAAATTAAATAGGTATCAACTCCATCAAAGTTTACATTTGTTCATATTTAGGGAGAAACTTCACATTACAGTATTTCTGACTGACCATGTATTTGGTTTTAATTACAAAAGTCATTACAGGTATAACTTCAAGAAAATAAATTATTTTCCTTTCCTAGGGCAAATTACTCAAAATGCTTTCCATCACTGAGGCTGGCACTCTATCACTCACCTGTATTGTCTTGAGACTCAGCTCCTGGATTCCTCTGAAAAGGAATCATGTTATGATGAATGATACCAGATTATGTGGCAAGGCAGTTTGTGATGTGGTGTCCACAAGGAAGCAACAGCATTCTCTTCTGGTTTTCAAACCTTAGAACTTGATGAGGACCAAGATCTTCAAGAAAAAGGCTAGTACACTTGCTCTTTCTGACCAGGCAGTGCTGTGGCTGCTTAACATCTACTCAAAGCCACAATCACCTTCTGATCTGAGGAGCAGGTGACTTTGTATGATTCTCTTCCATTCTGATTGCTATGCACAGACAGTCATGAAAAGGTAGACTATAAAAGATAAGCAGTATTCTAGTCACTTAGCTAGTTTACTTTGCCCTTTTGAGAATTGGTCCAATGCATCATCATCTATCATAAATGGCTTATAATATGACAGCACTGGATCTTTAAGGTTATTTATACTCCAGTGCTATGAAAGATAAATCTGAGAAAAGCTCAGAGTAATTCTAGTCAGCAGTAAAGGGCTGGTTTCCTTCCCTAATAGCCATCCAAGTCTCAAAGTCCAACAATTGAAATTAATCCTGTGCCTCAGAGTATGAAGCAACCTTTCTTAGTTACCAAGAACAGAACAACAAAGAGATACTGTGCAAGTTTTGGTTTCAAATATATAGCCATTGCCTGCTAATATAATAAAGTTAACAAACCAAAATACAGTTTTTTGTCATTCCAGTGTATATTTAAAAATTAATAAAGTACAATCATACATTTGCATATTTCTATTAAAACATCTTTTTATATTTTACAACATATTTATGTATTATAACATAAATATTAAACCAAACCATAAAGTTAGTATGTTTCTAATAAAAGTAGATTAAAATAGCAAAGCATTTCAGTAATGTTTCTGTTCTAAGACACAAGATACTAGATTACATATTATTTTTAAAAAAGAACAAATATCATTAGAGAGCAATTACCATACTCTGTAAAAATTTGCTATAAAAATCTTGAAATACTGAATAAATTTATTTAATTTTTGATAACAGTCTACATTGTAAAATCATATTCCAGATTTGATCAAACTAGAGGATAATCAGCTTCTTCTGAGACTTAATAACCACTATAGAGTTAGTTCCTTCTCCCTCCCCCCCACCCCCAACTTGTCTTTGGTTATTTTCTAACAGGACACTTTTCCTCCTACAAGTAAAAGCATTTTGTATGCATGGCTCAAATTAAAATAAACTCTCACAGGAAAGTTATCTGCTGGCCTCTCAATCTCAAATAATACTGGTAACTGTCTTTTTTACCCATGCAGTCAGACTACCCAAAGTTGAAAATTTATCAAAAATACTAAAAGGAAATATGTAGGAAATATGTGGTTGAGGTTGTAGTAGTATTCTCACAGAGGACTCCTGAGGCAACAGCTCAGGAAATTTTCTCAGCCTTTTAGGCTCTGAAAAGCAACATATGTATACACACCCAGTAATATAACATCAAATATGAAATTAAATAATGAAATAAAGAGGCTGTGAGAGTCACTGCCAAATTAAAAATTATTCTTGATATACATTACAAGGAGGCCACTTTCTCAGGGACAGCAATTAGAAATGGAGAAATGCATGCAATGAGGTTAAAAGTGTAACAGCAATACATCTCTCCATATGTGCTGGACAATTACCAAAACAATCACTGTAACAAGAACATTTGTGGGGAAAAAAAAAAATGTTTCTAGAGTACTATTAAGAGTCCTCAAAGTTGACTGAAGAGTATTCAGATTTTTACATAAAGAACAACTTGTAGTAGCAGCAAGCCATCAAAACAAAGCGAGATGCAGAAAAGCTTAAAATATATGCCAAAAAAAAAGTCTCGTTCCGTTTTTAAAAATAGGATTTTTTTAACCTTTTGTTTTTCTTAAGTATTTTTTTTAATTTTCCCTTTAAAATCTAGCATTCTTTTTTCAGTTTGAATTATTAACTTTAATTTAATGCAAACCTTTGCTGCATTACTCATAATGCAACAGTTTCAATGAGTAAGATTCAGTGCATAATATCACACTATGTCTTCACTGAGACTGGGGAAAGGAGAGAGACACAGATGACCACCTGTATCAAGAAGTAATCCACTGTTAATTTATACCTTACTAAATAAATAAATATAACCTGCATCAGCAAAAAAGAAAAGAACTTAAATCTGTTGGAAATATTTTAGTACCACGGTTACTGTGGTACTGCAATTAGAGGCACCTTTTTCAGGCAAAATACCCACTTACTCAACAGT
>NW_010321120.1:0-37225 GCF_000700745.2 Antrostomus carolinensis | reverse complement strand
AAGGGACCTTAAAGATCATCCAGTTCCAACCCCCCTGCCATCAGCAGGGACACCTTTCACTAGACCAGGTTGCTCAAAGCCTCATCCAGCCTGGCCTTGAACACTTCCAGGGAGGGGGCATCCACAACTTCCTTGGGCAACCTGTTCCAGTGTCTGACCACCCTCACACTGAAAAACTTCTTCCTAATATCTAATCTAAACCTGCCCTCTTTCAGTTTAAAGCCATTTCCTCTTGTTCTGTCATTAACTGCCCTTATAAAAGGTCCCTCCTCAGCTTTTTTGTAGGCCCCCTTAAGGTACTGGAAGGCCGTTATAAGATCTCCCCGGAGCCTTCTCTTTTCCAGGCTGAACAGCCCCAACTCTCTCAGCCTGTCCTCATAGGAGAGGTGCTCCAGTCCTCAGACCATACTGGTGGTCCTCCTCTGGACTCGTTCTAACTGGTCCATGTCTCTCTTGTGTTGGGGGCTCCAGAACTGGATGCAGTACTCCAGGTGGGGCGTTATGAGAGTGGAGTAGAGGGGCAGAATCACCTCCCTCGACCTGCTGGCCACACTTCTCTTGATGCAGCCCAGGATACGGTTATTGACCTTCTGGGCTGCAAGTGCACATTGCCAGCTTTTCATCCACCACCACTCCCAAATTTGTCGAAATTCAAGCTGATAATGAGTACAGAACTGGACACACTGAATTTACACCATGATCTACTTTCGTATCATATAACTTACATTTCTGCTATATTATACAATGTGAAGTATTTGTTAGTAACGTGCTGCTGTTTCAAGAAAGTACATAGTTGCTGACACAAACAGTATTGCAGCGCCTGAAAGTTAACTACTATTGTTAACTACATTCAAAGTCAGGCCCCTGATTTCACTGTTATTGAACAGCAAAACATAAGCCTCTAAGGGGAAGCCTCACAGGAGCAGCATGCTGCACCTAACATTTGGGAATAACCAACGCGTTTTCCTAAATTCACTTTGCCCAAACTTAAGAACCTAAGTCAAGAGTAAGTTAAACATCTGTCATAAAATGAATTAATCATCTATATGTTTAACCGTATCTTAATTCCAATACAATCTACTGTAACTTTGAAGACACAGGGTAAACGAAGAGCTCACAGCTACCTTTTGCATTGAAAACAAACGTTAAATTACTCAGTAAGTGGGAGGCCAGTTCGCCCTGCTCTTCAGAAGGAACTCAGTTTACCTCTCCTTTATCTTGAATAACCCTAATAATAGGACTGTAGGCTACTTTGAGGAAAAAGAGAAACTATCCTGTCTCTAAACAAGAGAGAAATCTGATTGTGTCTTCGCTGTTAGCTCACTTTTTGGGGGAACAGGGAACCTGGTTCTAGTTCTTTTCCCTGCTCTCTGGAACAGCCCCTCTCAACTCCTCTGAATCTTTGAAGGCTGCAGGTCATAAAAAGGTCAGAAATATAAACTGTTTCATTCTCTGTAAATCCACAGCAAGGAAAAAGACCTTCAATATAGGTACAAGAGTGCTTAAAATTTCAGTACTTGAACACAGAACACGGTCATGCAGTTGTCTGATGTACCTAACAAAATTGCTGCATAGAACAACTTGCTAAAAATTAGGAGACAGCAATCTGAATAAGCTTTCTAAAACGTGATCGGTAGGTTGTTTAGGGTGAAAATATAAGCTTTAGTTGAAGTATGTAATCTGGCACTTCAGACTTTCAAGTTCATTTTCTTTAGTTACCAAGATCAGAGATTTCCATGGAATTTTTCATCAGTTGCTATAGAAATGCTTACATACACAGCTATGCACCCCAGCTGTGAACAGTCTTGAAGGAGTAACCTTGTTGTCGTATCTTACTATTTAATTGAATGCCAAGGTCCTGTAAGTCCAGAAGCTACTGCACTGAATATATTTTGCCTTATAAAAGAAAGGTGCCATAAAACTGTCTGTGGCCTTTTTCACATACTTCTATGATTTGAGGGGTTTATTACTTCAATAAAGTAAGGTCATTTAACTTATAGACAAAAACTGCATTAAACTGTTAGCAAAAACAAGTGTGCATGTTTATATTCTTCCTTTTCTATGCCCAGTATATTTCTCTCCCAATTATTAAAATTTATTTCTCCAAAGGACAGATCAATAATGAAATTATGATTGTATGCATTCAGCAAGAAAGAAAACACTCTTTGGAAAAGAGAGTGAAATTCAAGGAAAAAAGATTAACTAAATTCTGATGAAAGAGATTCACAGTCTGTGCTCAGCAATATAGCATAATTAGCACAGTATGATAGAAGTTATTAATATAAAGTGGCTTTGGAACAACCTCATATATCAGGACTGCAATAATCTCCCTTAAAATCAAACTAAACCAAAAACCTCGAGATTAAAAACACCAATTTTCAATGAAAAGTTGAAGATCAGGAAGAGAGCATAAGCCTTACCCACATCAGTGCTTGGTGTAATTTGATACAAAAAGAGTAAACACCCAAACTAAGATTAAACCATTTGCTATTTAGTTCACCACTAAAGTATGGTGCGTTAATTAGCTAACAGCTGCAAAAGGTTTAGCTTTAAATTTTATTAATATAATACCATTTTCAATTAATTCCTTTGCTGAAAATGTGGCTTTGTACCAAACAAAACAAAATAATAGATGATAATTATAGAGCTTGAAAGTTTTATTAGTACATATTTTCTAGACTAGCTCTATTTTATATTTTAAAGTTATAATTCCTACATTTAAGTAGAGTAAAACTAAAAAGTACACAAACCCAAATTAAACAGCATATTTCACCTCATCCACAACAATTTAATTCTCATCACACAACAATAATATGAAAAAAAATTAAAACAAAAAATATCTTTTTCTTTAGTAAAAGTCAATATGCAGGCACAACAGAAGTTGGCTATCTGAGAAGTAGATTATGAAAACATCTGCGAATCCATCTATTAAAGATCGATCATTTCATACAACTGGTACTTAATACCTTTATAGTATCTATATATGTGTGTATGTTTATAGTGTTCTTTCTATATGATAGATTATGATTTTAAATAGAAAATTGAACTTTAAAAAAAATCATATTAGTTTTATAGAGCCAAATATATCCTTTAATGATAAGTTTAAGGTTTGATGTATGGAACTTGTGGACTCTTTCTGAATAAATACAGTATACAAAAAACTTAAAAAGTGAATAAAAATTCTTTCAAATTTGGATATTCAAATTAATTCTAGAACTCTACACAGCAATTTTTTAGCAGAATTTTCTCACTGCACATCCTTGTTGCAGAAGGGTATGGAACTGATGGTACATGACTTTTATGACACTAGGAAATGAAGGGCAAGGCATTACCTTTAAGGCATGAACAATTTCATGTTTCATATTCTTGTGTAGCATACATAGAGTAGTCTGATCCTCTTAAACTGAAGGTATTGAGGATCACTGAAGAGTTTGAATTAAAAGGTTCTTGAAAAACCATGACAATTTTAAAGATAGAATATGTCAAACCTTTTTTTCCTTTACTGTACAATCCAGTATTTTTGTTCTTAGTCCCAAAAGTGTGCATATGGAAACATGCTTATAAACTCATGATTATCACCTTCCTTCTCAGTTATTTTTTCTGATACTGTTGATTACTTATTTTTAACCAATTCTGACAATATCTTTTGCTCCAGATTGGGGACTGGGCGGGGGGGGGGGGGGTTGTTTTTTTTGGGGGGGGGTTGTTGTTTGTTTGTTTGGGGTTTTTTTTCTGCATTTTCTTTCTTTGTCCATTTACACTTGAACAACAAGCACAAGAAAGATGATCTATTTTGCCCGTGGCCACATTCAGTGGCTACTCATTCTTCAGAAATATTTTTTGTGTCCCACAACAAGTTTACATTGGCAAACTTGTGACACAGTATCAGAATGCTAAAAAAGAAAAATGCTGAGGTATGCATATGGAGAGAACAGAGAATAAAGTTGTTCATACAAAAATATTCTATTCAGACTAAAAAGTCAATAATGCCATGGATATCTCTTACCATTAAGAGAAAATGGTAAAAAATAAGACTTATCAAGAGCAAATTTAGCAAGATTTCAAAGTGTTGTTTCACTCTGAGAAGGATCTATAAAATAAACATTATGACAGTCAATAATTCTGTATTACATTAGCTTCATTCTTGGGGAGGAAAAAAAAATATAAATCACTATTTCCTTCTGATCCTGAAACTATTTGTGGATTTGATTTGCATTTATTAACTTGGAGTAAGTTTCTGAAAGGATAGTTAGACTGATAAAGTTAACGTTACTGACCTTTACCCAACAGTTAACCTTTAGGATGAGAAAACCTGACATCCTTGCTCTGAACCAGAAAGAAAGGGGACTTGAGCTTAGGTTTTCCAGTTCTCCCACAAATATTTTGTCAAGGACTCTAATGGATATTCCATAAATTATTTCCTTCATCCTATAAATGCTGATCCATTTAAAAGGGGAAAGGAAAAAAAAAAAAAAAAAAAGAAAAAAGAAAAAAGAGGGACATAGAAGGCTGGTACCTGATCATTTAGGATTAGATATGTAGCTACCAGTCCTTGAAACCTGTCAAATAAGAGGGTTTTGTTGTTGAGTTTTGGTGAGGTTTTATTTTGTGTTTGTGTTTGGTTTTGGTTTTTTTTGTTTTTCTTTTAAATCATGTGCCCGTGCAAGTAGCCAATATTCCTAGCTAGTTAAAACACACTACTAAGAGTCAAAAGAAGCAAGCTCATCCCAAATAGAAGAAGGAAATAAACCTAGGTCTCATCCAACCTCTTACTGGGTTTTCCTGTAAACAACAAAATATGTCCTAAGAATTTAATAACAAGTCACATTTTTACAGCAGTGTCTAAGTTCATTTTATGGTTTTGATTAAGAGATACACAAATTGGAAATGAAATATTTTATTGCAACTTGTCACTTAATCAAAGCTTATCTTCATTTACTTTTCTATTTGCCACAGTCCCCTTGGGTAGCTGCCAATGTACACGTGCACAACATCTATGTACTGCATATGCAGAAAAAAAATTATCCTACATCACACAGTCAGAATTCATTATGCAATGCAATGCCAAGTCCCATGGCTTCCTCAGTTCTTAAAACATCTATATGTGAGGCCTCTGGGGTTCTTTGCTGGCTGGCCATGCAGGCTATAGAGATCTGTCAAATTGTAGAATTCCTGGTTACCTGAGCTACTAAGGGCATATTTTGGAAAACTAGGTGGAAATAGATTAAAAATACTTGTTTGGGAGTTACTAAAATTTTGAAATGAGATAATTTCGCCTATTACTTCTGCTTGCTCACTTAAGTGAAGTGTGCAAAGGAATCAAGAGATCCAATCTGTGTAGGTTTGTTTAGAGGAAAATTAGAAAAAAAAAGTAGATGGAGAAGGAAAAGAGAGGAGGAGAATCAAGTAGCAAGGATTTCCTCTAGGATGAGGTTATCAGACTCCAGTCCCAATTCTATCTACACAAGAGAGAAAACTGTGTGACTATTCACAAACCCAGCAATATCTCATTTACAAGACCTGGAGACCTGGCTTTTTAATTAAAAAAATAATAATAATAATAAAAAAAAAATCAAGATTGCCAAAATATGCTTTTCTTCTAAAATACTTTTGCCAAAGCAGAATCCTACATAAGAAATCAGTGCAACATGATGGTTTAGGTACTAAACAAAATCTTCAAAAAATATTCTGTGATAAGTTTGCAGATCGTGCTTTTTAATTAGAAAGACATTGAATAATGCCATCATTGATTTCCACTTCATGTTTAAATATTATATTTTCAAAACCATGGAGCAAATACTATTCCAGAGCTTAACCGTTATACGAACACTACCAGATTTTCTGATCATACATGTAAGTATAAATGGAAATTTCTTTATAGCATGTCCAATCTCCTGTATAAACACACAGCCAGAAAGATGTTGCAGAGCGTTAAAAAGATAATATTCTTGCAGCAGTCCTGCTGGTTAGATTTACAACTCTCTCAGCTGTTTTTCCAGAATCACATAAGATGTTAATTTCTTTGGCAGTACAATATTTGTCAAGTACTTGAATGAATCTTTACACTACAAACAGAGCACAGAAATTCCAAACCTGATTTGATTACTCAAACTGCAATTATCTGATGCACATACTTCATAAATGGCCAACCTACTTAACATGCAATGACACTAATTATTATGTGTAGGATATGAAATAGGATATGACTGAATGCATGATCCTGTTCAAACTAGATGGCTCTCAAAGGCATGTTACCTTGTATCTACCAAAATAAGGAAGAAATCTGCACATAGAGACATTAACTGAGCTGAAATGGCAGGCTGAAATATTTTTTGCTAGCTGTAGTCTGTGTGACAACCTAAAGCCAGACGCACCATAGTGAAGTTTTTCCATTACGTGTACCATAGAGATATGGAACAACATTAAAATTTTAGGTCTACTATGTGCCAATAGAAGCACAAGATTAAAACATTTCCTCCTGCTTTGGGAAACAAGTGTCTATATTCAACCTTTCTTTTTTGTTTGTTTGGGTTTTTTTTTCCTTCTATTCAGTGCATTGAAACATTGCATATCATCCTACTACTTGTTTCACTAAATACAGGTCAACTGATGCAAGGCAGTCCCTTTCACACTTCTTTTTTACAGTAATGTACAATAAAGGGGGAGATCCTGCTTTTGTTGTCATTGCAAGAGTACTAACTGGTGCAGGAAGAGGCAGGGCTACATGGCCTGAAGTCCTTCTAAGGTAGAATAAAGGTTCTTATGAGATAGAGCAGAAATTAGTACAAAATATTTTCAGGAACTTCCTAGAAATAATAATTGCACATGATTTCTCTGTAATGTATCTAGTCTATCAGATACTATTTTATTCAAAGCAAACATACAGCCGTGTTCTCAACTGTTCCACAGTTAAATGTGGTTTGTAAGTTTATGGAAATTGCAAGCAATGTTCTCTATGCAAATACATAAACTAGATTAAACAAGCATATGCAATATTATCCTCTTACTGTAACATACATATTTCAAAGTTTTAGGTGAGATGATACAACTATTTGATCCAGTGACGTTCCTTCAACAGAAAGCAAAAGTACCCAGAGATCATAGTATCATAAACTATGTATGATACCTAAAACCGTTGGGCTTCTGGATCTGGAAAGAATACACCTCCTCATAAAAGACACAAAGAATTACATACATGAAATTTTGAAGTCCCCCCATAGGTAATTGGAGAAGAAAAGAAGAATAAGTTAGACTAGAAATACTGAAAAGGACATTTTCAGTGATTCCATCTATATTTACTCACATTCTGTAATATTTTTCCCTCCAGTAGCAGCCTCCAAAATCATTGTTAAGATGGTATGCATAGGTGAACCTACCACCTGACTCTCATACATTCTTTTAATCACTAATCTTTATAGTAGATTATATGCATTAGAAACAGGTTAGAGAAAAAAAATCATTACACTCTTGGAACAATAGTTAAAACAGTTGAGTATACTTAGTTTTCATTTAAATAAATTTTCTTAATCTGTTTCATTTTTCCCTCCATTTCCTAATATTTTCTATATTCTCTCCAAAAATAGCTAATAAACTATCACATACATAAGTGCAGACAGATTTAAATAGGTCCTGTGCAATGCTACAGCACAAGGATATTGTTACAGGACTTTTTAAATTCTGCATATGTTATGTCCCTTGTTGGAATTTGGCTCACCAATATTGTCTTTACCCATGGAAAAAAATATGCTGACAGTTAGCATATAGCATATAACAATTTATAAAGATGGAAAATAATTCTCTCTGAAGAAAAAAAGTACTTATCGTGGTTAGGGATATATTTGGTCACATTACATACAACTAGAGGTCTATTTTTATCCCTAGCATGTTTAGCAAACGTGTTTCATACAATAAAAATATTATAAAACATCCAGACTTATGATACTGAGTATCTTCTGAGTAATCATAAACAAAACCCAGCTTATATAGCTGTCCTTGATGGCAGGCTATATTAGTGGGCAGACACAGATATTTGATTTTATGCCCCCCTGCCCCGCTTTCAGTCTGTAACAGTTATATCTCTAAGGTGCTGTACTTATGATAACTAACATCATGTATGGCTTCATCAAAAACAGGGAGTGGCAGCAAGCTTGGGACAGGAGTTGACCTCTGTGCATGAGGCAGAAATAAAACAAATTTGGGTTTTATTATGTATGTAATATTTTAGAAAAATAAATCTTTGCAATCAGGGTCAAATAGAGAAAATAATAAAACTAAGGAGATACCAGCTTAAAAAAAAAGGGAGGGGGCGGGAACTATTTTAAAAAGGAGTGAAGTTTGCTTTGAGCTACCGTACAATTCCTAAATGAATAGAATCAAAGTAATTAGAAGAAAGGAGCCATTCACGCTTATAAAAAGGAGATATGAGAAATTCACACTGTTCATCATATACACATGATTTTGTTTCAACTTCCTTCTTCTGTTCCTCTAAAAGTTCATATATACTTCAGTTTCAAAGGGAAATAACTGCAGGAGTTCCTTTTATTAAAAAAGTATTGGCCACCTACAATGAAATTAATTCCTCTCATCACTTTCCTTAGACATCTTTTGAAGCTCACATTTAAGTATATGCATTCCTTTTCCACAAATTAATTCCTGTTATTGAAAAGATAATTGACTGTCAATGCTATAGCCTCAAAGGAAGAACCAGATTCTCATTTTTCATTACACTGAAAAAGACCAAGTCTTTGTGTCTCTAGCTAGCTTCAGAAAGAAATGGGCAGTGATTTGTGAAGGTGTGTTCACCCAGAGCCTTGGCTTCAGGTCAGACTGGAGGACCATTGGTGGAGGGGTGTGAACAGATGAGTGGATCTAGACAAAGATAAAGCAGAAAATCTGAGGTATTTCAATGTTATCAAATCTTCAGAGCTGGTTGTACACTGACATATTTACTGTTAGTGTGGTTTGGGCTGTGGATGAAGTGCATAGTTTCTTGATTATTTATGCGTACAAGAAAACTAATGATAATCCAGTGTTTTCAAGGTAATGTACTCGGTAGAAGAGATAGTGTCAGGAAGAGTGCGTAAATTTCTTCTCTGAAGTGCTTGCCATCGCAAGGATCTGACCCAAACTAAACTTATTTTTTCCCCTTCCAGGATTAGCTGAGGTCCATCACCTTCTTTTGTACTACCTTCTCAGAGCAAGATATAAATATACATATGAAAAAGGTGGCAAGAGCTTATTGACAGATTTGAAAAGGACTCAGGTTTATAGAAAATGAAATGCCTAACTTGTGACAGTTGATTAAGCAGAATAAACTGCCAGTCAAGATGGGAACAGAATAATCTTGCTGGCTCAATACAAGGATTATACCAAAATACAGAGAAAATATTGGAAAATAGTTTATTATTAGAGAATATCTCCACACTCCACACCCAACCCCACCAAGAATAAAAATGGTGAGAATGTTCAAAAATTATCCAACCAACTTATATTTATTTCTATTAAAATTTTTTGAAACTTACATATAATGCCTGAAAAATATGAATGAGTAGATACTACCTCAAATATTTAGTCTGGGTTGTTTTCCTGCTTTATAGTACTTAGATGCATATAGTGAATGTTTTAAAGTATGTCACAGTTACGTTGCTGTAGTTAGGAGCACAGCAGCAGATCCAAATAATCATAATATGAAGTGGAAAGGCAAAGATGCTAGAAAAAGAATAATAAGAAATACATTTAACTACCCAAGACTTCCCTCTAGAAAACCTCAGTGTTAGACCAAACCATATATATATATATATATATATATATATATATATATATATAAAATTAGGTTTTCAAGAAATATTCTGCAGGAATAAATGCATAAGAAATAATCTGCAGGAAAGATGCTTATCTGCTAGATAATGTGAACAATTGAGTTTAAAACTGAATACTCTGAGCAAAGAAGTATATAAAGCTATTTATTTCAGTATATAATAATAGTAACTATACTCCTGTATAAGGTGAGAATCATCCTTTAGTAAATCATATTTTCCCTAACAGTAATTCTGTATAAAATCATTAACAATTTCACTTGAACTGTTTTACTTTATGTTCAGTAAGTACAGCCTCCATCAATGAGATATAGTTCTGCTTCACATTTACATAACAGAAAAGGTAAGAATTTAATTCCACCTTGGATGATAGCCCTGGCATTTCTTTAATTTCTCTTTGCAGTGAGAGCTACATAATTTGTTCCAGTCAAAAGGAAATTTGTTGCATGGAAATGGAATAAATATCATAGCTCCTGAACAAGCAGCCTCTACTCAATTTAATTTCAAAAAGCTTGGGGGCTGTACCAATGCCCACTGGGAACAACACAGAAGGCTATAATAGCATTTGGTTCTATTTTGGCATTAGCACAGCTGCCACTCCGGGGAGCCAGCTTACCCTCCTCCAGTCTCACAGCTGCAGTGGCCACAGAGCCCAGGCACAGGATAACCAGGGCACAAGTCTACTTTCACCGTGTTGAGTGAAGAGTACTCTTGTGAGCAGTGCTCTGCGGAAGCAGCTGTCTCAGCAAATCTGGTGGAAAAGAACATCAAAGCAGCACCATTTCTTTTCTTTCCTTTTTTTTTTTTTTTTTTTTTTCTTTTTTCCCTGCAGAATATTGTTTCCCTAATACATAGCTCTTTTCAGCAGCCCAACAAATTATCATGGCAAAGCAGAGAGGACATGACATAGAAAATGCAGTTTAGGAAATAGAAAATGGGACAGGGCAAGCAATATTTTTTTTTTTTCATACCACATAGATGTCAGGTCACTGGAAGTAGTAAACTGCAAATGCTGCTGTGAGCACCACTTGCCTGGAGCATCTTTTTTACTTTTGAGTACTGAGGTAGCAGTGCAATTGTTATTTGAAAATAAGCAAATCAGAAGATAGAAGCAACCAGAACGCTGAAGACTAATGGGATACCAAAGAGCACAACAAAGAAGAAGAAGGCTAACGCCAATGGAGAAGTTGCATCCTCTGGATGCAGAAAGCTTGTTTTTCCTACAAACCCACATGTTGAGAACTACTGTTAAGAGGTCAGACAGGTTTAGGAAGAGATATATTGTCCATTTTGAAAAATGGCAAAAATCAGTTTTTCTTATTTATTTACTCTCAACTGATTAACCAAATGGTGGTTGCATTTGCTAGACAGTTGCACAGTGATCATCGTTATGCTTTTAGATAGTTAGGAAGGAACAGAATAACCTGGTCAAACACAAGCTCATCTTTGTTACATGTATTATTTTTTTGTTAACAATCCACAGAAATCCAACTGATGTTCTGGAGCTGTGGCGTTTTCAAATAAGTGAATGCTATTAAGTCAAATGACAAAGACACACAGAACTGAATTTCCAGAGAAGTGCCAAGAATATAAAGTTTCTACCCATTTAAGAAGAAAAAGGATCCTTAAATTTGTATTCAAGCTCTGTAAAATACTAACTACAAATAAAAATTAGAGAAAAGCCTCTTAGTATGACAGTACAGAAAATTCTATATTTTTCCTTCAACAACTCCACTAAAGGCAAGTCTTTCCACCATGATAAGAAGAACATATTTCCATGAAATTGGTAAATTCTCTCCTGGGGCAAACTCAGAAATACTACTATTACCAGACTCGGGCCAGCATACATAATAGTGTTAATATCATTTTTATCTTGCAAAAAACTAAGGGGGTTGTGCTTGATGGAAAGATACATGTACTGTAGTAACATCAACGTCTTTTCTGTTATGATATGGTTATTTGCAATAACATTTCTATTAGATTGATTTATGCCAGGAACTTGAAGATATTTTTGTACTATTTTAAGGCAGAACCACAGAGGATTTTCAAAATGTCTCTAGTTAACAATCTGAGAATCAGTCTGTAGAAGAAACGCACTGTAACAGCTTGCTGTCAGGTGGTAAGTAACTCAGAACGTCCGTGAAAACTTTTTGGTTCAATAAATATATAGAATAAAATAAGTTGATATTTAGGAGTGAAAGCAAGACTCCTATCTTCATTTTTCACTCCATTTCTCTTTAAACTGAGAGCAGAACTAATATATTAAACTCAGATGTTACCTACCAGGGCATTAGGAATAATAGAATAGGATGCTGGAACAACAATATATTGACAGTTCCTTTTGTATATTGTTATAGCTCACAGGAATCAAGAACCAACTGTACTATGCGGAGAGGCTCTAAGATGAGCATCCCTATCTGGACAATTGGATTTGAAGAGAAATTTGACAAGGAACCACACAACAGTCTTCAAATAGAGAGAAAGCTACAAGGAGAAATCAAATTAAACTCTTGTCAACGCTGACAATAGACAGCAAAGGAAAGGGATCATAGTTGAGCTTAGGTTCAGGTTAGGCATTAGGAAATATTTCTAAAAGAGAGAACAACGAAGTAAGATAATAGATTGCACAGACTGATTGTGGAATTACCATCATTACAGGGTTTGGTTTTGGTTGGTTTTTGTTGGGTTTTTTGTTGCTTTTTTTTTTTTAAAAAAAAGGTAACTATCTCAGAAAATACAAAGCTGGTCCTTACTTGGGCAATTATTCATCTAGAAAATACTGTCAAATTCCTTATCATCTTATTTTCAAATGTTGAACATATGTCTCTAAATCCACATTTGTAGTTACTGTGTCAATATTGAATATTTGAAACATACAGTAACAGCAAGAGAACAAGCTTATAGTGAAAGTTTAGCAATGCTTCATTAAATTTATTTAACTAAAAATTCTAATTGTAAAAAGTACTGTAAAAATATTTGTCAGTATTGAATGGCATTGATTATTTCTCTGGATACATATGGTATCATGCAACTCTATGAAATGGTATTATCTCTTTGAAAGAGGCCCTAAAATGAAGCTCTGTTTGCTTCTTTCTGCCAAATCTTAGAAAGAACAGAATTCCTGCCTTCAGCTGAATAAATAGACAGAAAATAAATGTAATACAACTTTGCTTTTGTCCATACCTAGCAATAGTATTTACTTACTTTGTGTGTAACCAAAGGTGCTCTCGCTTTAAAAGGGGTCATCAGCTTGTCACAGTCACTGCAATATCCAAGAGCGAAGTGCCTCATCAGAATTGCAGGCAAAAGAGGATTCACAGCTGAGACCTGAGAGTCTTTGTTTTATCTGAAGAGATCATTATGCAACTTTACTTCCTTCACTCTGTTGCAAAGAAAATTAGAAAACTGTACTGTTAATGTACAGCAAGAACATTTTTTTCCTCTTCTTAGGGTTGCCAAATCAATAGAGCAAAGTAAACTGAAAAGGAAAAGCTTATTTTTTGCCTTGAATATCTACAAGTGCAACTCAACACACGCTCTGGACAGAAACACCGAGAGACTAAGAAGTACTCTTTTTTGAAGTGCTGAGCAGAAAACATAGTTCAAACAAGAACTGTGAAGAACTGAACCTCATCTGCTAAATACAGATGTGGAAAAGGACAGCTCAAAGATTTTCTTGACAAGATGCCAGCAGAATTTCTTAAGCTATTTGTTTCTAAATTCTTAGCTGCGGAATATATTTTTCTCCTGGATTTTTTTATACTTTTTGCAAACCATGCAAACCAAAGTAATTCATGCAGTAATTTCTCTGAAGCTCAAAGAATTATGATAGATGAATATAACTCTTTAAAAAGTGGCTTTAGTCTGTGTAAAACTTTTGACTAGCTGTCTCTATCAGCATCTGACAAACACTGCTCTGTGCTCTATTTGTTTAAACAGGCTTGCTATATATATTTCACTAAACTGTTATGGCTTATTTCCAATAGTATGAACCATCTGCAGCTTGTGCTGACTGTATCAGGATTAGCGAATATCTCATACCTTTAGAAACTATCCTGCTCTGACTCTAAATAAAGGAAAACAAGTGAATCACTATCTTCATAGATTAAGTACATTTATCTGTACTTAAACTAACTCAACCGGGGCAAAAAAGTTCTGTTATCATCGTAATTTTATTTTTGTGGCATATAGCTTCAGTTCAACATAATATCAGATAAATTTAGAAATTTTTACTTTCTCAGCAAATGCCCTTCACATCCTGCTGTGCAAAAAAGGGTTCTCTGCTTGAATATTTTTAATGGATATAAGATGTCTCAAATAGACAGCCCTGTTTCATAGGGAGTTTCAGACTGCAGCTTTCCAAACAGAAACTAAGACCATGCAGAGTGCCAGAAGAAATAAAAAAGCTACAGTCAGCATGCATTTTCTTTTTGTAATCCAATTAATGTTTTAAAAAATCCTGTTACCATGATGGGTAGCAACTGCAGTGAGTTAGACTCATTTAAAGCCTCAGTATTTTAAGTGTTATTGTTTCTTATTCAGATTCTCATCTGTCTACCTGTGGAGTAAACTCATACTTTCCTGTATTTATTGATGTGTAGCTCTCCTCTAACTTTTTGGTAGAGTTTCTCATAAACTTATGTGTCAGACCCCTGTGGGGTCTAAAAAACCCCACAAACACACAGTGAACACAGATGAACCTGTCCACTTGCTACACATTTATATTTTGATTCATCAGGTAAATTTACTTGCTATGAGCTTTTGAAAATAGAATAACAGGGAATATTAATTTTAAATCTTGGGACTGCAATCAAAAGTAGTAGGTGGCAAGTGTTTGAGTGGCCCTTTCCACACAGGCTTTTTTTGTTATTGAAAAAATGATTTAAAGTGCTTTTTTTCTTGCCTTTTTTCTTGTTTGGATTACATGACAGACTTTTTTTTTTTTTTTTTAATGTATTTTACCCAAGTTCCTTTTCTGTTTGTAAATATTTTGCAATGTGAAAGCTGTCTGTTATAATAATTAATCGTTACTGAGTTAAGAACTAGGTGAAAACCTGGGCCATGCATCTAGTTCTTACACAAAATACAAAAGTGTTCAGATTCAAGTGAGTGGGGATTTTATTTATTTATATTGTCCTCAGGCTACAAAGCAGATGAAGCCAGCTTCACTACCTCTAAACCTAAACAGCAAAACCCATGATTAAGATTTCAGAACATATGCAAATTCTAGTGGGATATCTTGGCTACTCAGGCATTTACAGTTAAACAAACTAGAACACAATGTTACCAATCTATGAACTCAGGATTCACAAGTTTACACACAGTGTTTTGATTCACTATAAACTGTGTGAGCTGCAAGATCAAGTTTCCAACAGGAAAGAAAAGGCAACAAGAGAAGATCTATTCTATCAACATAAGCTTAAAAAAAAAAAAAAAAAAAAAAGCCATATATTGTGAGAAAAGATGGGCTAGAGCTCCTAAATCAACCCTCTATATAAAGGGTCATGATTTATTTTTTAACTAGAACTTATTATGAAGGAAATAAAGCCTTTGCTAGTTAAAGTAATACTACTAGGCTTAATTTCTAATAAACTATTAACAATATTTTGAGTAGAGGCTGAGAGAAACATTACAAAAGAAACAGTGTTCACCTCTGACAATGTCACTGAGAGTTCAAGGACCATCATCCTAACTAGATTATATGGAGGTAGCTAAAACCCCACAGAAGGGGGTCCAAGTGGCATGGGGATGAAATACACATTTCCCTGTTCATAATACAAAAAGATAGTATTGCAAATGCCTAAAACTAAAATAAACTCTAGAGAGAAAACTAAAGATAGAGACTAAAATTGTACATAATACATCAGCAAAAAACATGGCTTGACAGCTAAAAACTTTGTTCTTCACTAACGAGATACCTTCAGTAACAGAAAATTTTTAATACTTCTCCATTTTTCAACTGCACTTTTCCATAGCTATTTATGAAGAAATATAAAGAACCATAAACATACATATCATTAAAGACAGTTTCATACCCTGAAAAAAACCCAAATGTATTTTCTTAAAACTTACTAACATTATCTCTAGCAATAGAATGATGAAAATCCTAGTTAACAAGTTTCTGCTACAAAGCAGTCCAAAGAGAAGTACTTAAAGTGAAAGTCAACAAGGAAAAACTTTACAAAATGCTTACAATAGGAAGTATACAATAGGAATACAATAGGAAGTATATCTATGCATGTATATTAATAAGTCTTCAAGTCCTTACAAGCCTTTACAGACACAATCACTGAATGGGGTATTATATTGTATTAGAAAATGCCCAAAGTACTAAAAGCACATTTTTAAGTGGAAAAAAAAAAAAACAAAAGCTTTAAATGAAAACAAAATCTTTCTGTGTGCTTGTGTATACAACTCCTCTATTTATCTTTCCAGTTGTTTTTGTTGCAGTGTCAGCCAAATATTTCCTCCATTTCTGTGCAAGCAGTTCACATTGTGACATAATTAAACTATTTTATTCTATTTAAAAACTATTTTGCCAGTCAAGGGAGATGATCATCCTGGTCTACTCTGCACTGGTGCAGCCTCACCTTGAGTACTGGGAGCAGTTTTGGGTGCCAGAGTATAAAAAGGATATAAAGCTACTAGAGAGTGTCCAGAGGAGGGACATAAAATTGGCTGTATGAGGAGAGGCTGAAGTTATTTTGTTTGTTCAGCCTGGAGAAAAGGAGACTCCTCACAGTCTATAACTTCCTCACAAGGTGAAGAGGAAGGGCAGGCATTGATCTCTTCTCTCTGGTAACCAATGATAGGACCAGGGGAAATGGCAGGAAGATGTACCAGAGCAAGTTTAGGTTGGACATTAGGAAAAGGTTCTTCACCCAGAGGGTGGTGTACCACTGGAACAGGCTCCTCAGGGAGGTAGTCATGGCACCAAGCCTGACAATATTGAAGAAGCATTTGGACACTCGGACACATGGTCTAAATCTTGGGATTTTCCTGTGCTAGGGCAAGGATTGGACTCGATGATCCTTGTGGGTCACTTCCAACTCACAGCATTCTATTCTACCAGTGCAAATCTCATAGAAAGATACATTTATCAAATGAAGTTGTCACACTTATACTAAACCCAAAAGTTTTACACAAAGGTAAAAAATATATCGTTCAAAAATATACGTATATTGCAGTTTTGGTTTGTATGCACAAATACAGAGAAGCCACTTAAAGTCATGCATGGCCCTAATTTTATCTTTGGGCTCTATTGTGCTTCCAGCAGAGAGAATATGGAAAGGAAGCAGCTCTTGAATTTTGCATCACAAGTGTGAAGAGTTAGGAAACAGAACATAATATGGATTTTGAAAGGTCAGACTTGTAGGAGTTAAAACCCTTGTGAGAATATCTGTCTCTATCCTCAAAAGTAGTCATGCTAATGTAACTAGCTGGGTTGGAGAGAAGGAACAGATAAGATCAGGCTGAAGATTAAAGCAAGTTAGACAGCAAGAGTGAGCAGGTTGAGAAGGAAAATGAGAAGAGGAGAAAGGTAGCTATAGCTGTTGAAAGAAGCATGAGAAAGACAAAGGTATGAATGATAAAATGTACAAGAAACACTGAAGGGATCCAAGACTGCATGGGCAGCCTGACTGATACAAGCTTTCACTTCTGAGCTGCTATCCTCTGGAATGAGTGCTATAAATCTGTAACAGCTCATTAAGCCATTTTCAGAAAAGAAACTGCTTTTATCATTTATATTAAAATGAAGATTCATCGCCTAACCAAGATTACACTGGTTCAGGAGTATCCATAGGTACAGTAGTACAAGATGATGGTTGAGTAGCTTGAACTAGTGCAAGTCAAAATATTTTAAAGAGTGAACAGCACATCACTAAAACACATGAATTACTGAGTTTCTGTATTATTTAATGCAGGCTTACAATGATTAGCTAGTTTTACTTTCATTCAAATAAAATGCATTCTTTGTCAGGTTTAACACTTGAACCAGTATTTATTAAGTTAAATTTTGGATTCTTCTCAGCAGTTGATCTTTCTTGATTGGACTGTCAGAATGTCTATCAGATCCATTAGTTAAGAGATGTGTTGGTTTATTCCAGAGAGGCAGCAGAAAAATTTGACCAATCAAGAATTCTATCAAGCAAATTTCACTTCTTTGAAATCATCACTCATCAGCTTCATGGGAAGAGTAAAAAGATGCATAAGTAAACTAGAATACAAAGTTACAAATTGTCTGTAATGTTACTGTTTGGAAGTACTGGTTATCACCAACTTCTGCAAACTATTGACTTCTCCAAATCTATCTTCTATGCTGTGGCTTGATATTTGTTGCTAGAGTCTTAATTACACTAACTTGCTGCTCCTCCCTCCTTTTTCTTTTTCCTTAGCAGACTGTCTTTATATCACTGTCAAGCAGGCAGTTCAACAGTAACACAGTAACGCAATCTTGTGATTCTTCGGTGCATACCATGTCACCAATGTCTGGACCAATGTGGCCACAATTATGAGTTAATAGCAATATTGCTACATACTAACACCAAATTTTGATCATTGCTATTTCATCCCCAAAACAGTCTCTATTTTTTTTAATAAAACTTAAATCTGGGATTACTTAGAATGGCATTTTTTGGAGACTGAATTTGCAGATCACCATAAGACAAAATATATTTACTGACACAATGAGCAGCTGATAAGGGTTAATTACACTTTTCAATATCAAGAAGAAAATTTGAGGGCAAGCCATTGAATAAAAAATAATTTTTTAAAATACTTTTTTCCTCTGAAATTCATTAACTTTAGAGTGCCAGAACCATTCCTTTACCTTTAATAGCTAGCAGATTTACCATAAGTCTTGATGGCTGGTGTCACTAAAATAGCTGATGTAGTAAAATCAGTTACAACTGTGCCAATGTGCTTGCTTGTAACTTCAAATACCATTATCTCAGGGCAACAGATGAAAAATGAAAGTAGTCTATAATGAGAACAATATGAAAAAATGCTCTTTGAAAGAAGCAAGAAATAAATAAAAAGGTAGCTCTTCCATACCAACATCCTCTCCACAGAATCACTATCGTCTTTTTCCCTTTCCAGACTGAAAGAGAGTAGCTGGCACTGGTTTGATTTCTTCAGTGTTGGTATCAGCCACTTAAAATGAGGTTAATGCATATCTCTAGGAACACTATTTAATATTTCCTCATTCTGAACAGCTTACACTAGTATACTATTAATAGTACAAGTAGTCTTCTATCTATGATTCCTCAGTACATAAGTTCCTTTTTTTAAGAAATTAAAATATGAAGTTTGCTCTTAAAGTGGTTTGACATTGGTTGGACCTTAAAGAAACTTCTTCAGAAAAATGTCATGATATATAACTCATTGTTTTGCTTTCTAAGCATATCTGTTTTTTTTAAGTTCATTTTAAATGAAGCTTTGCCATCTAATATTTTAACTTAAACCCCCACCAAAAAAAAAAAACCCAAAACAACAAAAAAAAACAAACCAAACAAAGAAGCCTGAAAAACCCCAGAAGTATCCATCTGATTTCAGAGGCAGAAAGACTCAAATTCAATAAGCATATGGATTCTCAGGTTGAGTCACATTCTGTCTAGATGTTCTTGCAGTGTTAGCCAGACACTACACCTGTCACTAAAGAAACAGGAGAGACACCCTGGGCAAATTGCTGCCTTTTAAGGATCCCATCACTATGCATATTTCTTTCTGTGTAGTTCTGTGAAGCTTGGGCAACAACCACAAAAATCAACCAAAATCTTCAGTTTCCATAATCTAGTTATGTAATGGAAAAAACTCTTTAAGCTTACAAATCTGGATTAAAAAAAAAAAAAAACCACTGTTTTCCACATCAGTGCTTTTCCCAAACTCATTTCTTTTGAAGCACACTCTCAGAAACAACAAGCCAGCCTAGGAGAGAACATAAAATCAAAGAATAACTTGACAGCTACTTGGTCTGTTTCTAAAAATCAAAGTGCATCAAAAGGGAAAGGTATGATCAAAGAGCAGCATTTGGCCTTCCTCAGCATGGTGCAAACCATGATCCTCTTTAAAAAATAACAGCATATACTGCAGCCAAAGAGAGACCAATGGCATTAAATGCAAATTAGCAATAAGGTAATGGCTTCACGGAGGCATACCATATTCTTCTGCTTTCCACAGCATCATTTTAGAGATCAGTTTTCTTTCAGATTAGGGAGAAAGTAGGAGAGCCCACTTAATTTTCCAGCTATCATCTTAGAATAACAGCAAATGTAAGGGCTAAAAAACAAGTGACCAGGGCACAGCAGAGGATTTTATTCTCTAGAGCAAGTCTTGCTAATAGGTATCACTTCACTGAGATAAACAGGAAAAGTAAACACCTGTTTTGTATTACTAGTTACCTTCTTTCTCTCTGTCAGTCTTTTTACAGGTGGCCACTTCCAGGTTATCAGTTTCTCTCATGATCAGCAGGTGACAGGAGGAGACAGGAGATCCTGGCAGTTTAGAAGTAAGGGTAAACATACAGGCAAGCACCTTGACAAAGCACAGAAAAGTGGGAGTATATAGAAACAATATCTGGTAGTTGTAGTAGACCACAATGTGTTCAGAATAAAGCCTGAAACTAACCTTAGGTACAAAAAAATTTCAGATCAAAAGCAATTTCACCTGAAAATAATAATGATACATTATAAACCATCGCATCCCTGTCTTCATAGCTAATATTTGTGATTATTACTGCTGGTATTTCAAGAAGGTGCTAGTAGCAAATTGGGAAATATCTATGTTTGAACATATAAGATAGGGCCATCTAAATCTGATGAGCAATATTCCACATTTCTGATTCTCTGGGTTCATGGTCAGGATTAAAAACCAGGGAAATAGTGTGAAAAAATAATGTGAAAGATAATCTGTTTTTACAGTACCCTCTGGTTGTATTTTTTTTTTCTCCTTTAGAGAAACCATTGTAGGGTTAAAGACTGGTATCTGAGAAAGTTAGCTTTTCTCTGGATTATTCATTTTCATGCCTAGTACTGTTTTCTTTGCTCTCCAAAAGTACAAAAACTTGATCCACAGAGATACAAGAACTTTGTCAGTGGAAAGGTGCACAGTTCATAACAGAGTTGTGTATATCCTGGATATTGAGGTCTTAGAAGAAGGGGAAGATGAATCAAAGGTAAAAGCAGAAGAATCCCAACTCCTTGTGTAAAGCAGAATCTACCTGCCTTTCCAAAATTGTTTGTCCGTTTGCCCTCTCTATGTCCTGCAGGGTCTAATTAGACCATTCCCTCCCAAACCAGGATGTTTGTTGCTCTCTTTATAAACAGCCCTACAGAATCTGCACGCTACAGGGTATAAATCTACCTAGTAACACCCCAGAAACACACATTTTGCTTAATACTGCACGTCCATGTGACATTCTAATGTTTACATTTGGATTTACTGAACTGCTGTTCATATTTATCTCTAGGCCGTAACACCCCAGAAACACACATTTTGCTTAATGCTGCACGTCCATGTGACATTCTAACGTTTACATTTGGATTTACTGAACTGCTGTTCGTATTTATCTCTAGGCTTGTATTTTCCAACTCTTTTCACCAGCCAGTTTGTCATTTCAACATGAAACTAAGCTAAAAAGAAAAATACTTCAGTCCTCTTAATCTCTCTTTTTCCAGCTTTCGCCGAAACAGAACTTTGCTCAGCTTCAGTCTTTTGGGGACTGGCTGAGCTGCAGATAAGCAGATCCCCACCAGGGAACACCAGTGGAATTAAAAGACTGCTGCTCCTTCCACACATTTCCCTTTAGCAGAATAAACTAAGACTATTAATTTTGTTTGTATAGTTCATAGGACATCCATGGATCCCACCTACTGTTACCATTAAAACAGATGTTTTCATATTCTAAACTTTGAAAGCAATATTGTACTTTAGAACCTAATTGACCTTCTCAACCGAAAAAAGTCAGCCAAAATTGATGGCTTGCTGAGAAGTAGCAAGTGTGAAGATTTAATTTACAGGGTATTTCAGTAGCAATCCCTATATGAAGTTTAGGTGAGTGAATTGATCTACCAAGTATATTAGCAGTCAAGACAGCCTGAGCAATCCAATCTTTTCACAAATTCAGCAACATTAACAGGTCTATGCCATCCAGTAACTTGACTGAACACTAGGTATTAATTCTCTCCATAGCATGTATTTCCTAAAATATTTTTTTCCAGTGCAAATATTATATGTTTACAAAATCAGAAAATATTCTGTACTTGAAATTTGCCCTGGGAAATCCAAAAAGGGACAAGATGTGGAGCAATTATAAATCTTAACTGTGTATCTTTATAACACAAATCTTTGGCTAGGTAAAGCTGTTGGAATGAATAACTTGCCTATGTATTATAAAGGAATACAGACTACTATACCATTTACCATTTCTCTGAAGAGTACTTTTATGCGTACAGTTAATTATTATGGAGTTCTCAAAAGACACATTTTGCTGTCCAGAACAATTATGTAAGACTGACAATTACTAGTGACAGTTTCATTTATTTAAAAAAAAAAAAGAAAAAAAAAAAGTAATTGTTCACAACCAAATTATTATGTAGTGTGTTTGGCATTAATACATTCCCTGTCCCAACCCAGAGACATGAACTGTCAATTAAATTATTTATATGCATATAAGGATGTGCCAGTGCTGAGAAAATACTGAAGTGCTGCTTTTAGTGGAAGATTATAGAATTTAGGGCTGTAACCTTTTTAATCTTTTTAATTAGTTCAAAGATATAAGTACCTACATTAACTGATTTATTTTTTTTTTATATTTCCTCCACTCACACACATTTTTCTGTTCCTGTTGTCTCTCCAGGAGCCTTCCTCTCCCTCCTTTTTTAAAAAAAAGTCTTCATTCACACAGTAGAATACAGTTTCATAGTCATTTAAGCCCAGAAAGGTAAGATTTGGATTTTTTATTCTTATGATTCATATCCATTACTGAAAGGATTATATGAGGTATATGGCTGTACTCAAAAGATATATATAGATATACTTAGCATAATTATTAACTACTTGCCATTCAGGCTCCAGAACCAGACCTGAGAGAAGGTAAGTGTTACCACTTGGTTACTATTGTTCCCATGAGGTCCATGGATTGGTTTGCAGTAGTTATGCAACTCCTTTTTTGAAATCAACATACGCCATTCAAATTCAGGACAACACTTGGAGGAAATGGAGTCTGATCAATGCTTCAGATATATGGTGTCTTTTTCTTTGAGCTATGGATATGTCCAACACTAGAGCTAGTTTTATATTTCCTTTAGTGTGGCTTAATCATGGATAGAAAGAGGGACCAGCCTACTTCCTGAGGCTTTTTCATCCCTATTTTCTTTAACTCTCTGGTGTATTGATGTTAAACACTTCAACATGTCTGCAGTTTTTCTAATGTATTTTAATCTTCCCCAAGAACCATGGCTACAGTTGGATCTTCATATTCCATTTATTAATCTAGCCACATATTCAACTCCAAATTTGATGCTGTGATTCAGCTGCCTTTTTTCAGCAGACTTTAATGTTGTAATGTGGATATAAATTTAGTAATTGTCAAAACTGCATGGCAAGGATCATGGTGAAAACTAATCTGAGCTATTTAAAAATTCTTGTAAGTCCTCCACAATTCCAAGAATAGAACAAAGGGAAAAGTCTTTAGCAGCAGGCTTCCCCCTGCCCTTTTTTTTTTTTTTTTTTTTACTATGATTCAACAGTCTTGGACAAGCAGTTAGTTTGACATCCCAGCAGGCAACACATGCTTCAGCAGACCTGTTGCCTTTTATCAAGGATATGACACCTTCAACAGTTCAATAACTTGCTGAGGATTTGATGGAACCGAGAAACTGCTGAAACAACTATGATATCGGTTAGAGGCACTGCCAGATTGGAGAATTTCTGAAGCCGCAGTGACTGTGTTTCTCTGGGCTCCAATTTAGCCTATAGCTAACTCTGGCTGTCACAGCTGGGCAGCAAAATGGCAAGACTGTCATTAACTATAGCCTTTTTCTGCATGTCTTGCAAAAAGAAGAAAAGTTCAGTAAGTAGCAAATACTGTACAGTAAAGTTGGAATCGTACAGGCTTAGTCATAGAGAAGAAATTCCCTGTTTCAGGCTAGCTCTCATAATGAGCAGAATTATATAGCCACAGAAGAAAAAATATAAAAACATCAGGAAGATTGCCATAGAGAGAAGACCAAATAGTAGCAGGCTAGTTGCTACAATCAAGAGAGACTACGATGCTCTTTGCCTTATGGCAGAGGAAAATACAAGAATAATTTGTACAATTGAAAGCTAATGCACTTCTTGTTCATAATTCAAAGCACTTAAGATTTGTAATTGATAAATTGATCCAAACCTTTTCCCAGGAGTGTTCTTTTTTCTGGTTATATCTAATACTAAAATGCTCACAGCTACATTTTATTCCTATCAGAATTAAGATTTCCAGAGAAACACAGGAGCAACTATTTTCATAGTTCCACTGTGGAACTATGTGGAACATAGTGAAAAGACCTCACTCCTTGTCTTCTCTCTCTATTCTTCTAGCAGTACTGCACCTGTGGTTTATATGCAAATATTAAATAAACTTTACAGCTTTCAGTTGTCAAGCCCATTACTTAGCAGATTAATAAAGCCTTCACTTTAGATCTGTCTTCTACATTCCTAAGAAGTATACTTAAAAATACATTTATCTTAAACCCAGAAGTAAAGCATGCCAAACAATACTAAATTAAACATGATAAAATTATGGGAAAGGGCAAGCTCCTTAACTCTATGCCATAGTGGAACCTGTAGTAATAGAGTGTTTTTTTCTCCTTAATGAAGTTTTCATATTAATTAATCCCAACTTATTATTGCTTTTCTAAATATCATGTTGTACAGTCACATAATCTATTTCACATTGCAGAATACCCTTAAGACTCACTTCCAGCCCTCAGAAGCCCCATCTCCTTTATCTATCATTCTCAATATTTTTGTTGGGCATGTCTGCGTATACAATGCATCACAGAGAAAATAGATTCAATGTAACAGAAGATAACTGTTCAGCTTCTTATTGCCTGATACAACATTTCTTACATGTAGCTGAACAGATGCTTACATTAATCTTTAAATAAATATTTTACACCAAAATCATACTAGCACTGCAGTAAAGATTAACAAGAAAATAAGTATTTGTTTCATTTTTACAACACAAAACATTTTTCCCATTATGCAATTTAAGCTACATTAAGCAGTCGCTGAGAACAGAGTCCTTAGGCCTCCAATGATTCTTAATTCTTAATTCCCTATTCAGTACAGCTGCACAATTCACCCTTCATAAAGAGCTTCTAGCTAATTGCTGCAAATAAAGGCCACCTTGTTGCAGTATACTGTAGTCATCTGTTTGCCCTTTTGATACAGTTAAGAATGCTTCCTGAATAATAAGTTGTACCTTCTCAAAGACATCTGCATTTAAAGCAAGAGGTAACTGAGTCTTAGGATTCCATGCAAAAACAAAAATGCAATGATATGCCAAATATATCTAGTTTTTGTTAGAACATTAAAACTACATGTGCCAAAGTATATCACATTAATTCATAAACAAGGACCAAATAACCTCATGAGTAAAATTAAAATAAGATGTGCTTACTGTATAAAAACTGACATTTCTAATCCACACATGTTTACGTGCACGGTTTTTGTAGCATTTTTTAATGAAATGTGACAGTATTCAGTAAATTGGACCCATTTCACATTAATTAATGCTGTATGGTCTAGAAAAATGGTGACATCCTCACTTGAGTCAACAGATTTTTAGCTTAAAATGTCATTGTGGGTTTTTTCCTAGTATGATGAGATTTTTTAAATAATTTAAGAAGGAGATTTTTTTTTAATTGAATAACTGCCATGTTGTAAGTCTAGCATTTCAACAGTGAGAGCCCTTTCCAACAGGATGCATTTATATCACAGGAAACAAGACTAGTGTTAAATCAGCATTGCTATAAGAATAAAAAATAAAGAAAAGGTTGTTGTAGAAAATATGAGAGGAATAAGACTAAATGTCTAAGACAATTGTACATTAGTTTAATAATAAAATACCTAAGCCAGAATAATAAAAAGTTTCTTCTCTTTTATCCAAGAAGTTTTGATATTATTTTATACTGCTTCTGAATATATCACACAAGTTTGAGATGAACAGTACTAGTAAGAGATTATATATTCACTAACACTGCAGGTTAGAAAAAAAGTTTGAATTATTCCTGAACTCAAAATATTACTTTGACTTTTATTCTTCAAATATTAAATTCAGAACTGCTGAGAAAAAAACAACCTCCTTAGATGCCGTACTTGAAACAATATTTTTTCTTCTCTCAGGTACATTTTCACGTCTTTTATCTGATTTCCTATTCCTTATGGAACAGCTTGAACAAGGTTTTCCTAAAAAGTGTTGGACAGCCTCATTGGTCTTAGTATTGATAAAAGTTTCCTCTGGACCTAAACTTTCCTTGAAAATCTTTTATTCCATTATTCTGAAGGTTTACTCATTAGAAAGGACACTCTTTTAGGAAGTAGAACTCAACAAGTCATCAGGCTGATCACTCTGAAGTTCTCCTCACTCTTGTATATGTTTTCTTCAGCATCTAAAGAGTAGCTACCTTTGTTAAAAATTATATGTAAAATAAATATCTTAATATATCAGTGCCTTCCTGACCAGAGGCCAATGAGGACCTAAACTTGTGGTTGCAGTTACTGTAGTAGTTAATGTAGTTGTAGATCATCTTCATTTTCTTTTTTAATACTAGTGTAATTCTCTCTATATAGATTTCTTCTTTTGGAACAAAGAAACACTAATTTCTGAATGAATTTATGTTAAAGCTTAATTTCAAAGGAAAGACAACTGAAAGAATTATAGATATTCAGTGTTTCTCCTACTCATTAAATATCAAAGATATTTTGTTTAACAAAAAGTGAAATTATTCAATATGTTATTATTCATTTTTATATTTCGGGATTGATTTGTGGTACAGCAGGCAGTTTTCCTCTTCTAGTTACTCCCTACTGGAGATTTTAGGGGAATATTTTATTCATCTGAAAGCTTTGATATTTCTCCTTTGTAATTGAATAAATGAACAAAACCACATGAGCAAACATAACATTTAAAATTTACTTGCACAGCTATTCACAGCAGAAGTTAACTTTGAAATCTGATTCATAACCCTAACTCAGAGAAAATCTAAGTACGAGAACCAAAAAAATGTAATTCACCTCTTAAAACACTTGTACTAAAAGCAACTCCTTATTGCTTAACTGACTACTCGCTGCAGACATTTCATGCACAAATTTAATTTTGAAGGCAAATAACTGTGGAGCATTTTTCAGCATTTAGACGTCAGGTACACCATAAAGTGTTATCAGAAAATAATTTTTGTGGAATATTGCCTTTCCAAGAAAAAAGAAGGTTGGTCCTTCTGGAAGAATTCAAAACTCTCATTCTAGAATAAGTTTGGAAGTCACATAAATTCTTCTCATGTTTTTTATGTATTTGTTACCTATCAGTTTGGGGCTGCTGCTGGGAGTCGCAAAGCATGTCAGTTAAGACCTGCCAGAGCTCCTCAGGCTATGTGCACCATATTTTATGTTGAAGAGAATGTCCACAGGCAAATTTACACACAAAAGACGTGTGATTTCCATGTCTTATATTTGTACTGCTGGTTTCTGCTTAGGAACAAAGTATTCACACTGCACATAGGTAGACTTCAGTGCACACTATCTTTTGGTGGGCTACACTGCATCCCACTCTGAAATTCTGCATCTCTACCTTCCCCACTGGGGAAGTTTGGATCAGATATGTTTATTGTATACAGGTTGGTGGACAGCAGAAAGCTTAGCAGATAAAGTATTTTGTGCTAAATGATGCTCTCCAGCTACTGCAAGGAGAGAGAAGAAATGCACTACCTCTCTTGAGCAAAACTGCAAGGGTTCAGTGGTTGGTCAGTGAGGTATCTGAGGTGACATGCACCACTGTAAGAGCTGAGCAGCTGAGTGCACAGCAGTATCACACCGGTGGGGAAAGGAGGACGAGGCTTCAGGCATCTGCCAGGGACAGAGACGGAACAGACTGGCAGAGTCCAGGAGTTCTGGAGCAGCTCAGGGGTTCAGTTTGGAGATGTTAAAGGGGACACATTTTGAGCTCTGTGAATCAGCATTTACAGATGAAACATTCACTGGGACATTTCAAGCCAGCTGTAGTAATAGGATTTTTGCAGAGTCATTAATCATCATTATCGCACAGCCCTGCAGTAGTGCTGTGGACCCAACCACGACTGTGATAGTGCCCTGAGGAGAAACAGCGCTTATCTCCACAAGTTTACAGTTGAAGTAGATAATTCTGATTATGGATTTGGGAAACAGACCAGAATGCAAAATCAGATTAATAACTTCCAAAGATGACAGACATTTGCAGAGAGTTTGTTAGGAAAGGTACGGACTAGCATAAGGCAAGAGCAATGAAAGCATCAAGATGGGGGGCAGAAGACACCAGTGGGAAAGTAGGGTGCACAATAGAGCACCTATCCATCAAAACTGCAAATCTGAGTGTCCCTGCAGGGATTTGTTTTCCACAGAGGAGGGTTGGATGGGGGAAAAGCTTTTTCCTCTCTAAACTTCCTCTTTTTTTAGAAATATTCTGCAAGAAGAAACTATCAAGTTCTTAGATAAAATTTAATATTTATAACTGTTGATATGAATTCTACTACTTTCCTAATGATACTTTTTACCTTTATGTCATACAGCTAGATAAACTATTCCATGCATTTTACATCTTAAAAATTCAATGATATTTCAGTTGAATGTATTGCAAGCATACGGTGCTATTTAACAGAAAAGGATATATTTTTTTCTCATGATTGCCTATCATATTTATGCAGATACTTATCTAGCAAATCCGGTAAGGACTAATTATTTGAGAGGAGGGCATTTGATTTAAAGGATCAAAATAATCAGCCACAGACATGAGCATGTAGCAGTGCAAAAAGTTGTGAATTACTTAAAATTCTGTCTCCAAATTTTGAGGAAAAGCTAAGTAATTCTTCAGTTTGGTTGGGCAAGAAAATTTTGAGCTGGATACTGCAAACTGACATAAAAATACCAGTCACTAACTTACAGAGGTGTTGAATCAGGTCGTAGTTTGGCACAGACAGATTAGATAAACAAGAAAATAATCTTTGCATCATTACTATGCTTGATTAACTATTGTTGTTTGCTCTCTTTAAATTCTTCCTCTTTGTCCCTCACTCTGAGGTTAGAATTATTAAGCCTGAAATACGTGTAAAGGAGAATAGAGCCTTCCAGAAAACAGTAAGAAGTTACTTATGTAATTATCCTAAACCATGCTCTCCTGAACAAAGTAAAACAGAAAAAATCAAAAGCAGCATCTGTAGATCTTGTATGATACTGCCAGAAATAAGAGGTGTAACTCAGTTTATATCTTAAGCATGTTTCTGTGAATATATCAGTGTTCAGTTAGACTAATTATAATATTTGCACTCTAGTATGCAGCTAAGCTGTATGCAGTAAGAGCTCAAAATTAAAATGGAGTTACCTATTCCTCAGTTATATTCTCCCCAAAAGGGAAGCCTTGCCTTCTACCCTTCAGCCTACCTCTAGCATTACTGCAGTCCTGGAGTTTGGATTATTTTCCAGTTTATTAATGCAGATGGATACATGTAAATAAGGTATGGGACTTATTACACTAACTTTTCATTTTGTATTTAAAAAATTGCAAACAGTGCTGGTTTTGGCTAGGATAGAGTTGAAGAGGTCTTCTTCACAGTAGCTAGTATCGGGCTGTGTTTTGGATTTGTGCTGGAAACGGTGTTGATAATGCAGAGATGTTTTAGCTACAGTTGAGCAGTGCTTACTAGGGGTGCATGACAAGTTGGGAGGGGACACAGCTGGGACAGCTGACCCCAACTGACCAAAGGAATATTCCATACCAAATGACATAATGCTCAGCATATAAAGCTGGGGGAAGAAGAAAGAAGAGGGAGACATTCAGAGTGATGGCATTTGTCTTCCCAAGTAACCGTTACGCATGATGGAGACCTGTTTTCCTGGACATGACTGAACACCTGCCTGCCGATGGGAAGCAGTGAATGAATTCCTTGTTTTGCTTTGCTTGTGTGTGGCTTTTGCTTTACCTATTAAACTGTCTTTATCTCAACCCATGAGTTTTCTTAGTTTTACCCTTCTGATTCTGCCTCTCATCCCACCAGGGAGTGAATGAGCAAGTGCCTGTGCAGTGCTTAGTTGCCAGCTGGGGTTAAACCATGACAAAACCAGATAAAACTCTTCCAGTTCTCTGCAGTAGTAAGGCTTTAAGACTAGGGATCTCCAGAGGTCACTGCCAGCCAACAGCCATATGATTGTATGAAAACAGCATCACTCTGGCAGGCTGTGAAAAGATCCAACACAGTTGGATAATGGCAGGATGGAGGTAGGAACTCACAGCTGAAGCCTTTTATCCAGTTCATAGGTCCAAACAAAGATACCATCAAGCTGTACTCTTATAGTAATCACTTATCTCTACATTCCTCTACAAATTGCCAAATAAGCATATTGAAATCCTTCTCTGAGCACAGGAAAGGTTAGGGAAGAAGGTCCAAGGACAGAGTGGAAGCAGAAGGGAGGAAGCAAGGAAAGAGCAGGGAAACACCAAGTCTGTGTAATAATGTAAACTCAGTCTTCACTACTTCCACATACTCACCAAACTGGGACTCTGACAAAAATACTAAACTGCATAAGAACAATATAGGGCATTATATTAAAAGTCTCCTATTTATAATTCAATGTAAAATATTAATTAAAAAGCAACAATCATAGAATCTTATAATATTGTATATATACATATATTATGTAACTTATATTTACATAAATATATATTACACATACAATATATAGTAAAATAATAATTATCACAAATATCAGCTACCACAAACTAAATACTGAAATGTCATAGACCAGGACTTAAAAGTGAGCAAACAGCTATATGCATAGGTTTCAATAGGAAAGTTTAGAATGAGGTCCAGAATACAGAGTATATAGTAGTTGGCTTAATAGTCATATTTAAGCTGCCAAATGCAATATATTGCAAGGAAGAAGTCTATCAGACAGCAATACTTTCAGATATTAAAAAAGCAAGCACACAAAACCTAAACAACTAAGGATATTAGTTACAGAGGCTCCAGAAACATAGAGAGAATTAGTAAATCTTAAAATATTATGTACTAAGAAATTTTCCTTGTCATCAAGTCATTCTATAATAATCTCTGCAAAGTCCTTGTACCTTCTTTTTGTATATCTTCTACTGTCAGGAATCACATGTTGGACTCCACATATCACTGGGCTTGCTTCTCAGGTCAGCTCTTATCTGATAAGCTTGAAATATATACAATGAAAAAAAAAAAAAACTAAAAGCTAAGGGAAGATAAAAACCTCCTTGCTGTGCTGTCATATTCTTCAAGTAGAAGAGAATATAAGGGCAGAATTAGAAAATCAGTTAGAATATTTTAGCTGTAACAGTGCTTGCTATGAAGATACTTCGTAGAATCTTACAAACATGTTCATGAAAAACAAACTTTTTAATGGCAGTGAAAATCAGGACAGCCCTTTGAGGTTTTAAACTAGTGTTTATATTCCTCTATTCTCTGTCTAATTAATTTACATTGATTATTTCTGAAAATAGATTTTTTTTGTTGTTTTATTTATTTTTCCACATGAAAGAAAAATTTAATTGACTACTAATGACTTATCTGGGTACAGTGCCAAGACATTTTGATGTTACCCTGAAAAATATATTTAAATTCAGTTACGTGTCTAATATCAATAAATATTAGTCTAAGCTATCAATCAATAAATTCAATTTAATTTATAAATGTGTGTATATATATATATATATATATGTTAAGACTGAGGTGGTTTTTAAGGACAGTTTTTAAATTGAAGTATATTCAAATACTCCACTTTGAAAAGGAGATGGAGTTCTTAAAAAGTAAATCTGAGTATAGAGGAATCAGCTTTAAGGCCTTTGTTCCTTAAAGTAATCTAGAAAGGAAAACAAAACAAAACAAAGCCCCTCACCTTTCTGAGGCTCTGCCCTAAATAAAATATTTCCTATTCAGAAATCAACCCACAAAATCGGGTTCAGGGCATACCTGTCACCTGCAACCCTAATTTTTGATGGCTGCAGGTCCCCAGGAGCACCCAGTACCTCCACTTCCATATTCTCTCTTTCCAGCCATCCCCTAGACAAAGCAGCCACCTCCCAGAAGAAATAAAGAGCAGGCAAACATCATTAAAGCAAGAGACGCCTTCAAATTTTAGTTATCCTGAGTGATAACTAGTTCACCAGAATGACATGCATTAACAGAAGTGCCATCTATTTATAAAACAAAACACTCCAAGAAAACTAAGATACCATGAAGCTTATTACCATCCATATTTTTTTATTTTTTTTACCACAAGAGGGTCAGGATAAAGCCAAGCTGTCCTCAGATCTATGGTAATTGTTTTTCTGATAACAAAACAGAGAATAGGAGGAAGAACTGCACTGCATACAGGTGAGGTGGGGAAAGAAGGTATTTGAGGACCAGTTATCAAAAAGAGGCAATGATCTTAGTATCTGCAGAAAGAGATGACCAGGTTCACTCACATTTTTCCTTGCACAAACTACTCTATATGAGACATTCCCCTCTTTCTCCCCAGCTGATCCAACAGCCACACCAAGCTCACTCCTTGCTTCTCCCAAGTGTCACTTGTTTCAATCTCTCATGGGATTTTCTAGAATCAGGAGTCTGTCTCCACTTTTGATAAATCCTTTCCATTAGCCCTCCAAAAACAAAGCAAGAACAAAATCAATGACGGATTTAGGAGAAAAAAAAAATTGATGAATGCATGGAATCACTTCCTTGCACTACATGGTAGTAATAATTATTTCTTTTGGACAGACAAATTAGTAAAAAGGTTAGCAATTTCAGAATGACTAAATTTGGCAAAGCTTTTCAAACAAAACTAAAGGAAGATAATGTTAAAATCAAGACTTTTGATTTAGGTAGTTGTGAGTAGCAGTAATAACAACAATACATTAAAATAAGAATAATTTGTAAGTGGTGGGTAGTCGTTGTGCAGTTTTTGAAGAGTTAAATATCAACAACTAAATCAAGCTTTCTATCTGGGAACATATTTTCTGTCTAATTAAGGCTGTCTCATTTTGTTTGGAGTAGAGAAGTTGAATAGACTTTTTGCTTGTTTTCCTGAGTAATAACATTTCATGTCCAACAAGAAAAATAAGGTCTCCTTCCCCCACCTTCCATTAGTATCAAAAATAGCATTATTTACACAGCTTTACTTATGACAGTAAGATATAGCGCCTGTCAATATATATCATTTGTCATAAGACCTGCCACTGTGTACTATTTCAACACTTTAAAATCCTTTTGAAACATGTGATGAAAAACATTATTGAAAGATTATATTGCTGCTTGCCTTTTTTAAAGAAATAAAAAAATTCTCATCAGTTAACAAAAAGGGAAATAAAATGAATAATCTATATTACCAACAAAACTCCTGCCAGCTTTAACTCAAGGTGACATCTTTTAAATGACACAGTGTCTGGCAAAATCAGAAAGTTTGTATTTTATTTGTTTCTCCTGCAACAGAACAAAGTATATAAAACGTCACCCCCAAAAGTATCTTTGGAGTACCTGAAAATATCTGTCATGAAGTATAGGTGTGCAAAGTGATAATTTTAGAGACTGTCAGAACAGTCTTATTTTTTGCAAACAGCCCTTTTCCAGAGAAATTAGGATTTTACTAAATCAGGAAACAACACAACTCATAGTTAGATAAAATTGCTGCAAAACCTGGCAGTTACTACCTTAATGTCTGTACAGTTGCTGATTCCATATAAGAACCTCTCATAAATTAAGAAGTGATGATGGAATGAGTTTCCTTCGTAAAGGTAGCAGTGTTCACTCACTTTCTTTATCGTTTTCAAGCCCATTCAATATATCTCAATATAGATGCAAGATAATTATCAAGTTCACTTGATGCCTACATTGTTTATTAATTCCTTCTGCACCAAAATCAACACATTTACACATTCATAGTAACAGGATATATGTGGAGCTGTAGATATTTTGCTTAGCAATCTGTTTTGCAGAATGAAAGAAACAGGGAACAATGTACTTTCAACTAATGCAGGATTATGACTTGGATACTGGTTCATCCACAGGAAAATCTTTCCACTGTGGATTCCTTTACATTATTTTGAACAATAATATGAAAACTACTCATGTTGTCTAAGTAGACATGATTAATTTAAACTATTTCTGTCAATCTACAACTAATGAAGAAATGAAGAGATCTATTACGGTTTTTTAATTCTTGTTTCTAATTATTCTAGTTAGCAAGAAACAAGGAAATGCAATAAGTTAATTACAACAAGTCTGATAAGTTTTAGTAAACTTAAGTTTTTTAGGTATTATGATCTGGATTACTTTACTCAATAAGTGCTTGTCTACAAAACATGTATCTATAATATCTTGCTTAGAAATCACAGCACTTAGGTGGATTGTTTGTATTTCTCTTGAAGTGGAATGAAGATTAGTCATTCAGCTGATTACAATAATAGCAATCATTTGAAAACAAATGAAAGGTATCAAACACTTAGATTTCTAAATTGTCTAAGACCTGAGAAGTCTGACAAAACAAATGTATTCAAAAATTGTAATTAGTAAAAGAACTGCTTCATTGCAAATCTGAAGAGGACAATATTAAACATATGTGAACAAGGAAGGAAACAATACTTGAATCAGTGAATACAAAATTTGATCTCTTCATCAAAGAAATTATATAATTATATACTTGAAAGTAACATAAGGACAGGCTTAACTGAAAAATAAAAAGATTGCAGGTAATAAAAATTGTTACATTTTCTTCAAAGCTGTGTCTAAAATGCACTCCAAAATAAGTTAAACAAAGAGTTTATATTTTACCTTAAATTAGTAAGAGACTAATAGTCACTAACAGACGATGACATTCACAAATACAATAGTTTTATGGTATTACTGAAAGTGAAACAATCTCAAATTGGTATAGAAAAGAGACAAGATATAAAATAACATACATTGATAAAGATGCAAAGACCTGTGAAGAGCCTGCTGCAGCTGTCTGACAGCTATTGGATTTGTATAGCTATTCGAAAAATTATTGAACATTTGCATCATCTTACAGGGAAAGAACACACAAAGAGAAGAAATGATTAAGTGCATAAGATGAATAAAATAAACTGTGTTAGTACCAGAAACAAGAAAAGACCTTTGGAAGTATCACAGGAAAATAAACTGAAGCAGTAAGGCGTCACCCAAAGATTATGGCAAAGGTGGAAAGCAGCTCCCGACATTTGTTTTGATCTTTCACAGAAAAATAACAGCTGATGAATTCCACTTGCACAGCTGTTGGCTGAAATGATGCTTACATAGTAAAGGTAGAGATACTGGCTGGCAGCAGAAACTCAGTGGTTTTCATGGAATATGAAATCAATCTAAGTATAAAGTGTATTGTGAACACAGCTTCTTCTTGATTACATTTCCGACCAGAGAAATCAACACACTGTCTTTCATTAGGGAAAATTTTCAGGCTGGGAACATACAGAATGTTGATGGGACAGAGATTGAAGCTAAGAGGTCTGCTGAGAATGTGCTATCCGAGTTGCTTTCTTTGCTACCAAAATACACAGTTCTCTGAGAAATGCAACAGAATAAAATCTTAGAACCCTAAACTGCAACAAAGGAGAGAAGCTCATTCAGCAGTATAAGAGCACAAGGCACTGAATGGTGGCAAAGAGAAAATACAGTTGTGTGATGGAAATGGAAAGGAAAAAAATGTATTGACCAGAAACAGATTAGAATGATAGATAACACATATCTTAAAAGAAATGACATCATTTCATATTCTTAACCTGAGATCAGATAATAAAGCTGGTGTGTAAATTCAGCTTTTTTTTTTTTTTTTGGGGGGGAGGGGAGATGGGGCAGAATCTGAGTTAGAGCGATTTTCATCAAATATGAGTCATTATTGAAAAATCTAAGTTCTAAACTGACTTGTTTTTGCAAATGGAGCCATTCATGTGTGAAATTAAACCATAGTGACATTCTCAAATGAGTTGTATACCTACCAGTGATTCTTTCAGCCTCAGAAGAGATCCAGGGTGCTTTGTGGTGGAGATTAGGAGGCGACACAAAGAGATTAGGGTTGTTCATTGGAGGGACAAGAGAAAGGAGCTTGGAAAGTAGGACATATTTTAATGAACAAAAAAGCACAAATAAATTAGATGCTGCTGCCAAGGTACAGAGGCAGGGTTTAGTTTTTGTCAGCTTTCATTAGTTGTATTCCTACTATTGACAGAGAGAGGGGAAAGATCAGGGCTGACAGTAATGCCCCCTCCCTCTCTTTCCATTCTCTAACTTAATGAGTGCCTGACTAATGCAATTGAGAATAGGGCAGCAAGGCAGAGAATAGGCCAATAGGAACTTCAAGTTCAAAGACAGACAGTCCTTCACCTGCGATAAATTAGCCTGTCCCACAGTACAGCACTGCCTGGTTCACTACTGACTCTGCAAAAGAAGTAACCAAACTTGAACTCAAGTCAATAGTGGAGATGTTGTGTGGAGTTGTGTGCCATTCTGTTTGTTGGGTTTCTGGTCTCCCCAGCACTGAAACACACTGATTAGAGCTTGTTAGGGCCACTAATCAACCCCTAAAACTGAAGTAAGACTTTGCATGCTGGGGACTTATCCCCAGCTCACAGTAATACCCTCAAAGCAGCTCCAGAGTACAGACTTAGAATCACAGAATAATTTAGTGTAATAATCACAGAAAAGACCATTACTATCATCTAGTCCAACTGTAAACCTAGCATTATGAAGCTCACCACTAAAGCATGTTCTCAAATACCACATCTAAATGTCCTTTAAATAACTCCAAGGATGGTGACTCCACCACTTCCCTGGGCAGCCTGTTCCAATACTTGGCAACCCTTTCACCGAAGAATTTTTTTCCTAATATCCAACCTAACCTCCCTTGGTGCAACTTTAAGGCCGTTCCCTCTTGTCCTATCACTTGCTATTTGGTAGAAGAGACCAACACCCACCTCACTACAACGTCCTTTCAGGTAGTTGTAGAGAGCAATAAGGTCTCCCCTCAGCCTCCTCTTCTCCAGACTAAACAACCCCAGTTCCCTCAGCTGCTCCTCATAAGACTTGTTCTCCAGGCCTTTCATCAGCTTCGTTGCCCTTCTCTAGACACTCTGCAGCAACTCAATATCCTTCTTGCAATGAGGG
>NW_010321119.1:44939-71068 GCF_000700745.2 Antrostomus carolinensis | reverse complement strand
AGTTCTCTTTATTTAGGTAATCCTTTACCTTCCTCTCTGCAAACTGGGGATAAAGAGTAACGAGCCTGGTGTTTGGAAAGAGCAGTGAGGAAATTCAAGAGTATTCAAAGATGGCCCAAGTGAACAGAAGCCTACCATACCATACTCCTGACACTCCTCTTATGTGAGCAAGCCCCCACTGAAAACCTCCAGGAAAGAGCTGCAATGAACTCCACTCCATTTCTGCAGCCACAGGGAACAGGTGTCTTCACACTCAAACTGATCCTTGCCAATCTCTCGGAGAAATACTTGCTTCCTCTCACCAAAAATCCTTATGTTGACTTAATGTATCTTGTTCAAGACCAAAATTGTTTGAGAAACCACATACTGGAAAAATATTCTATATTATATTACAACTTTCATCTTTAAGTATGTGATCTGAAGAACAGCACACTGATTCCAAATGCTACTCTATTCCAAAGAAAAAAAAAACTTTATCTTTGGTATGAGAAAAAAATATGGGTTTTGAAAGTAAGTTTTTGCATATCAAGAATTTTTTAGAAGTGACCATTCAAAATAAAGTTTTCTACAACTGACCACATCTCAGTAAATATGCCATAAAATTTAAATTAATATTATGAACATCAATTAGAATTAACAGTGAGTATTTCAGAACATAATTTATCATACAAATTTGCATGTTTGGTTTTCCTACAACTTTGTAAGGAACACCATGGGTCACAGAAGCTGTGAAAAGAAGCGCTTCTGATATTTGCTTAAGTTCATTGAACTGACTTTTCTGCTTAAACAGCTTAACAATTCTGAATATGGAACAACTTCTTTAAACCGAAAACCTAAACTGTTAGAATTATATTAGATGTGCAAATTTTCATTACTCTAGATTAGATTTATGATAACTACCTAAAAGCATAAGTTTGAAATAATTAAAGCTTGACACAGTTGGTTTAGAATGCAAATTTTTCACAGAAACTAAACCACTTTTGCATACATTAGTAAGAACTAAACAGATAAGAGTTCAAATAGTACTCTTTCATTTAGTACTTAGTATTGTAGCAAATTAATCTCGTTATCTACACTAAAAATTTAAAAATATAGTACGAATAATCTACTTAGGTCCTCTGCTTTGTCAAATGAACATTTCAATAATTATAAAATGCATATTTCTGTTTCATCACTCTCTAAATAAGAAAGGTAAAGAAGAAACAAGGTATAAAATACAAGTTTCTGTAAAAATCAAATCCTTTAAGATACTATTTTCCAATATCAGTACTGTGCTTCCTGATCAGCAGTTTCTTACACATTTTGCTCCCTTGCTAGTAGGTAAACTAACAGGCTTTAAGGTTACTTCATAGTTGGTTACTTTAAGAAAGACTGCAAAATTATTTTCAAGCTTGTTAGTAGAGCAAATGTTGCTAGGCATCAATACTGCATTCATTTCCTTGATGGAGATTTAAAACACTTAAAGCACTACTCAGCTCCTTTACAGCTACACAGTTCTCACCATCACACTAACCTCCAGCCTGAAAAATGAAAAAAGAAAAGCTCTCAGTCACTTAACAATTTACCAATACTTCATCTGTACAATTACCAAAACTTCATCTGTACAACAGTGGTCACACAAAGCAATATTCAGCAGCTATCTGAACAAAAAACCCTTTCCTCTCACCCTTAATTTTACCTGCAATACTATGTTATTTCTCCCATTCTCTCACCGTAACAAACACCAGTTGCTGGAATTTCCTATCCTCCTGTCTGAGATTTCAAGGAATTTTAAAATTCAGTATACCTTCAATTTCTGGTGAAGATGCTGCATGCCACACAAGAGGGCTTTTGTACAAATATGAGGGCTTATGTACAAATTCACGAGATGCTTGTTTGGTGCTTAAGGTTTGCCATGATTCAGAGATGGAAGGGACTTCTCTAAAGTCACCTACGCTTAGGTATAAAATAGATAAGGTTGGCACTAATGGGATGAATCAGAACAAGAAACTTGCATGCACACAATTATTCTTAATTTAAGAATACCTAAACAACCCCCTAACACCTAAATAACCATGCTGTTCCTTAAGACAGTCTTGTTCACTCTTGGGCCGCATGGATCCTGGGCGACCTGACTGTACTGTGGTCCACTTGAAGAAGGTACAATGAAAAGCAATGCCTTACTAAAGCATTCTGTAGTAGAGATCACGCCATATTTCTGGGTCTAGAGCAGCAGACCTCAAGAGGTCCCTTCCAGCCTATGCAATTCTGGCATAAACAAGGTGTTGAAACTTTCAGAAAAGAACAAAAAGGGAAGTCACATTGGACCACTTGAAAATTTCATTGCAAAGCATAGAGTGAAATGTGATGTTTAATTTCTTTTTAGTAGTTTTGCTCCAACAGAACTCACACATGACTAAGCTTTATGTAGAGAGTGGTCTTTGGAGATGTTAAAGCTAAATATTGCACACAGTGAGCACATAAGTGTGCAACAGGCAAAAAACTGCATAACAAGGCAGTGACATTTCTTAAAATTAATGTTTAATTTAGTGTTTTGCTTTATCTAAAAATTACCATATTCTGTAGTGGTGCATTATAGCATGACAAATACTTGGGAATCCTGCTGCACCAGGATTCATCTCAGTTTCTATTACTCGTCTGCTTGACTCCCACAGCAATTATTTTTAAGTATTGACACCAGTACCAGATAAACTATTCTTTGTTGAGTCCTTTGGAAAAAGGCTGCATAAAAATAGGAAACTAAGCAGCATTAAATAAACTAAAGATAGCATTAAAAATCTGCTATTAAAAAGCCAAGTAGAAGGGAACAGGTACACAATTTGGTGCATTTATTTTCAAGTGGAGCCTTCAACGTTACTGTGGCTACTATTTTTTTGCAATATTAAAGTTTGGCTTAGCAATATACGTGGTTTTATTAAGTGAAGTATGTAATTATAGCAATTTCTAGATATATTTACCTCAGGTCATATATTAACAGCTTCTTTTTCAAAATCATCTTTATGGTACTAGTACATTCTTCTGAAACACTGTCCTTGCAAACAGCAGAACATCAAAACGTCTTTGATACACAGACCTTACATTTCCATTTTTCATAGTTGTCACCAATGGCCACTACACTATAGTTCAAGGTTGTTCTCACTTTGGAGCATCTATTGAAACCAAGCAACGTCCTCTGCTTTAAACGATTCTGAGATTACTAAAACCAGTTTATTTGAAAATATCACTGAATTAAACTGAGGCCAGAACAAGCTTCAGGTCGAGAGAGGTGATCCTTCTCTACTCAGCACTGGTGAGATCATATCTGGAGTGCTGTAATCCAGTTCTCTGCTCCCCAGCAGAAGAGACACATGGATATAATAGACCAAGTCCAGCAACAGGCCACAAAGAGGGTTAAGGGACTGGAGCATCTCTCATGTGGACTTAGAGATCTGGCACTGCTCAGCCTAGAGAAAAGAAGGCTCTGTGAGGTTGCATCAATGTCTACAGATCTATGAAGGGAGTGCGTGCAGAAGCTGGAGCCAGGCTCTTCCCAGTGGTGCACAGTGACAGTTCCAGGAGCAGTGGCCACAACTGAAAGACAGGAGGCTCCATCTAGACATCACAAAACCCTTTTTCACTGTGAGGGTGTCTGAGCACTGGCACAGGTTGCCCAGATATATTCAAAAGCTGTCTGGATACTGGCCTGGGCAATCTGTGCTAAGTGACCCCTACTTAAGCAGGGAGTTGGACACGACCTCCAGAATTCCCTTCCAATCTCAACCATTCTGTGATTGTCTCAAGTGATAGAGTGCACAGGAATTGTCAGCTATTTTATTAACACTTGGCAGATGTTTTTGCCAAGGCTGAAGGCCTTTCATGCTTTCAGGTACCCTAATAATCTCTTAATTTCCCCAGTGGAAGGAGCTAAAAGCAACCTTCTCTGACTACCGTGATTTCTCAGGGGCTGACGCATGGTGTGGTGTGATGCCTAACGCACAGGAACACTGTTTCAGGATTGTGTGGTAGCAACGAGCCCTTCCCTTTACGAGTAATCACTCCTTTTTACTGGATTCTGTCTCATCTGTATCTACCACAGCCTGTTCCTTAATCTCTCTCTGAGTGATCATTCTACCGGCAGCTCTTCAGATTGCTTCTGCAGTTAAGTGCAAATATCTTCTGCAGGAATATTAAGCAATATTCATACTCCATACTTAATAAAAGGAAACTGGGAAAAATAATCAAGTTCCACTGCAGGAGAGGTAACAGTTGCTGAGAGGATCCCTTGAAAGGCATACCATGCTGATAGTATGGGAAGGTGAGTACTTAGGAGTCAAGAAAGAATGGACTAAGGGGAAGAGTAGTTTTTTCTTCTATAGTCTTATCAGAATTTTAATTTTTATTATTCTGAATAGACTGCATGATATATAGGAGACTAAAACAAATGCTACTCCTTCTTAAAATATCCAAGTTTTTACTTAATATTTAGAAGATAGACTAATTGTCAAAATATTAGATAATCCCATTGATAACATTTTCCTAAAACCTGTATTGACCTCATTTTATGAAAAGTCTATAAGACAAATGTATGTGACTGTGCAGGAAAAATTGATAAAGTTGCTATAATGGAAAAATTCCCTCTAAGTTTCTGCTCTGATTCAATTCTCTATTTAGTATCCAGTGATGACTGACTCCCAATTTCATACTCAAATCAAGCTACATCTAAATCCTGCCTGCTGTACATCTACAATACAATAAAAACATAATATGACAACATGGCACTAAAGCTTTATCCATAAGTAGCCCTCAGGTAACAAGATAAATCACCTTTCAGTATCTACAGATCAGATATTTTAAAAATAGTTAGAAACTTCCCAGAACTTCATATCTAGTAAAACGAACAGTTGAGAAATTAGGTCTACTGGTAAGAAGAATCATCTCTTTCCTATTTAAATAAAATGATAATACAGAAATGAATATTTGGATCTTCACTTAATTTCCACACACTTTCACTGCAAGTCCATTGGCTTGAAATTTGTGGATAGAACTATGTATACTGGTAGTCTGCATATATCTCCACATTGCAACTCGGTCAACTTTTATGTTTTGTGGTAAGAAACCATCACAAACAAAACTGAAAAGCAGACAACTGTGGAGAAGATCAGGCCATCTGTAATTTATTACAATTTTAAAGCAAGCAAATACACAAGCCTCCTTTAATATTTTTTTTTTGTAACGTAATTTTCTTAAGACTCACACTGAGCTGATGCCTTCATTACTAGAAACTGCGCCAGGCAGTCTGCTTGAAATTCATAGAGATACTGGCTATGATTTAATCAATCTTGTTAATTTTCCTATCATTAGGAAATGGCAGGATTAATCACTTACCAATCTAGTTCATTTTCCTATCATTTCGTCTCTAAGATTTTTAAGTATTTTCCAGTTCATCAGGTTTTGGTGGAAAAATGACAAAAATTTGTATTAGTGTTGAGTTCTATTTTGCTCAAATTCTGACTACATCCTTACAAGATCAAAAGAACATAATTGTAGAAAACTTCCAAGCTTACCTAAATTGAGAAAGTTTTCTATTCCATCATGAAATAATAATTCGTAATTCAACAACCTACATTTAATGTTGCATTGCTGATTCTCCTCCATTATTCTTTACTCATTTTGTGCAACAATAAAAGTTAACTGAGGCTTAAGTTTAAAAATAGGGTAACATTAGTTTGGGCAAGCCAAAAAAGAAAAGAAAATTATTTGTCCCTATTAGGTCTCAATTTAAAAAAACAAAGCTCAGTTTTACACAAACCTGTAATACCTTTTATTGAACTCTCACGATGCATTGCTCTCAATTTACCATTAACACCACAATTCTAGTTCAATCTCATTTATGTGAAACACTTTTCTTGAGTTAGTTGAAACCAAATAAACCAGCAAGTAACATTGTTAATTGTTCACACATCAAGTTCTAGGGTGGATTTTAAAGATTTGTTTTTCTCTCTTATATGTTACTCTAAAGCAAATTTTCTAGTAAATAAGGACATTTCCTTGACAAGGAGAAGAGAACTGAAATCTACTTTATACCATTTATTTTGCAAATACCCATACCATAGACAATATGCTTTCTGAACTCATCCCATCAACAAATGCAATACTGACACAATACTTTTGACAACTCTCTCATTTTAAGCTTTGTTAGTTTTATGCAATCATATTTCTATCAGCCCTTGTTTTGATAATTAAAACAAGCCAACCTCTAAGCATCTCTTGTCTAATAAATTCAAGGACTACACACACACACACACACACAGAGACAGCAATACTTCACCATGGTTGGCCCATTTTCTTCATAAGCACCACCTCTTCCCCTTCTCTAGCATTCTATAGACTTCGCCAAGCACGTATGAGGAGCACATTAGTCAAGTGAATCAACCTATTTATGGAACTTATCCTACAAATCATAGTGATTCCCAAGTTCTGTTTTCATATTGAAGCTTAGTGTACACAAGCCCTGAAGCCCTGAATCTGAGCCTTATAGTTCTGCAGTAGACTCATCCAAAGGTAAACTCCCACTCCCTCAAACGGGAAGCTATATTTTCTCACAGAGATTTAGACAGCAAGTTTGCAGGAGATGAGAGTGTGAAGAACATTAACACTTGAAGCATAAGTTGCATACTGCAGGAAGTCCAGTGTCTTAGTTAGGCATTTCATCAAATTTTGTCCAGTCAGGTATTTTTGGAGATAAACATTAAATGAGTAATTCATTCTGCCTCAGAGAAAAGAAAAATAATGAAAACACTGAGGCCTACTCATTCATTTCTTATTTCTATATCCCACCTTAACTACATGAAGCTTTAAGAAAGCTGAAGGTCCATCAGGTAATTTAGTGAAAAGCACTTCTAACTCACTTAAAAGCAATTTCCAGTTTACTAACTAGAGCTCACAGATGCTTCTATGGTTACTGAACAAAAGTCTTCCTTTGCTCTCATCAGGTAGGAATTGTATGTCTTGTGCAAGAAGTAATTGGATTCCTTCTCTCTTCATTACCAGCTTGCCATAAAACTTGCAAGACAGCATAAACGTTTAAGAATTCCCATATGAGAAAATAGCGTTAGTAATTTACTATAAGCTTGCAAAAGGTTTGTAGATACGATTCTTCCTGACAGCTCATATACTTCTACTACACAAGTTAGTTTAGTCCATATCTATTTAAAGCATTACTCATGCAGGTACCCTAGAAACTTTAAAGCATGTTTTGCAGCTTTTGTATCTGACATGTAAATAAGTAAAAACTAATTCTTTCATAATACTGAATTTAAATCACATTAAAGATGAAACGTGTTGTTCTGTTCATCCTCCTGTATGATATCAGACCAACTCCTCAAAACTTAGGCTACTTTTAGCAAGTGATAAACTTCTAGTTTGCCTAACTAGCAAAAAAGCCAGAAAACAAGTATACTGTATTGAATCACAAGATATACTGCAGCGGGATCATTATGAAGTTGTACAGATTGCAGCGAACCTGCAAGCAAACTCTGATGCATTTCTAATCAAGAGAAAAAACTGCATGTCAACACACACACACACACACAAAGCTGCCACTCTTATTTATAAAACTAGAATTACTTGAAAGAAACACCTAACCCAAAGAGAAAAATATAAGTTTATTATTTAAGAGTCTATTGCAATTGTTCTAATGAATCTCTCTCAAACACCGAACTGCTCACACTCATGTAGATGAGCTAATTTTAAGGCATTTATACGAAGCACACCAACAAAAACAAATTGCCTTTTTTACGTTGTTAAATAGGATTCTGTACACATGAAGGTCATCCAGTCGAAACACACTCTCAAAGGAAAACATTTTTAAGTGGTCCTTGATCTACATCTCCACTTTAAAATTCTAGGTATATGGATTTCATTAGAGTCTCACAGTTAGGGCAAGGTACCTGTACAAGATTATGTAAAATGTGTCTTATCTTTAATAATTTGAATTAAAAACTTCATGGTAGAACTAACAGACTGCTGCGCCATAATCTTATTCCATTAATATGATTTTATCTGGGTTTAGGCGAATATGCTAGTAATTTCTATGGAAAGTGGATTAACACTATTCCTTTGTTATTACTTACTGACCACCCAGTACTACCATTTTATTTTAATTGAATTTAAAATGTTAGCTCAGATCTCATTTACTTTAGTCAATGTATTCCAAGAAGGCTTAAAATCTTTCATATCTCATACTTAGCTGAATCAGTTTAGCTCCTTTCTAACACATCACACATTCTCAGAGGCCTTTTTACCTTGCTCAAAATAAGGTGTGCAACTGTAGAAGCATAATTTCCTAAAATGAAGATGCCTTTCTTTTTATATTTACTGCTGAGACTATAGCAAAGTATAAAAGATTAAATCCTTCTCTTTAAACTCTTATATTCATATATTAAATCTATATAATAACAATCGTATTTGAAACAGTAGTTTGTATGCATTCATTTTCAAACATATTATATGTTCCTAAAGCTGACAAGTTCAGAATAGGGTCTGCAGAAAGAGGGCAAGCTCTTTCTCCTAAATTTGGTACTTGCAGAAAAGCATCAAAAGATTGCAAGATGACTGCTAGGTAACAGTCACAACAAGAAGGAGGAACCTGAGGCCGAGCTAGAGATGGCAAGACTGCAGAGAAGGATAGGCACATAGTATCACTGCAGAGGTATCAAAGTTTCCCGGGGATTCTGGGGGCAAGGATTTGAGCAGAGTTTGATGCAGCTCTAAATCTTTGAAACAACTGCATTTGAGCCCAAAAGCAAGGACCTGTTTACAAGGACACGAAAGGCAAAAGGAAAGGCTATTTATCAGCCCTTTTCCCATTTTGTATTATCTTGTCACGGAACTTGATTTAGATAAAACACAAGCATTCTACTTTTAATTGAATAAAATCTGGTTTTAAAATCTTCTAGAAGAAATCATTATGAAGTAAAAAATCTAGACAGATCCATCTTAAAGCTGTAGCTGATCCAGTGTCCCATTACGACATCTATAAATCAAATTAAGAGTCAAAGTGTTTTAATGCATCTCAGTTTGCAAGCTGTGAAATGCAATAAACATGGTTTGTATTTTTATAAGCTGTTTTAAATACATCTTCAGTTTTAGAACCACATATTATTGTTATATGAACTCAGCTTACATATTTCTACTCCATTCTATTGAGCTCATCAGCTTGGGCAAGATTACAATAAGGCAGCTATATTAGTTCCAGTTCCTCATTAAACTGTTTTCTTTTATAACTTTCCTTCTAAAAACCTTTCGGGTTATACGGAATACAACATCAGTGTGCCCAATCAGAACTAAGGGGTATGTATTTGTAATTCATTCTTCACACATCTCCTGGCAAGAATGGGCTGTTTCAGGCATGGCAAATGACTGAGCTCATAGCAGAAAACCAATCCAATCCAAGCACTGCTTTCCATCCCTATTTGTGAAGGTATGCTTTGCAGTCTTTTCCTTAACTACTACTAAAGTGCTTTTTTGCTGAAAAATCCTTTTTGCATGAAACTTAAGTTCATCCAATATAAAAACCCTGCACTCTTAGCCAGTCACCAGCTCAGACCTTGGCCCTTTCCAGATGCTGATATCCTACACACTGGCTAGTCCACTGTGAAACCTCCCAGCTGTTAAACACACGTGTGTGAGGGCAATATGGATTTCTCCCACAGCTGGTCTCAGACATGCTGCCTTTGCAACAGTTGGCTTCCAGATGCTTGTCTCTCCAGTTGCTGACCCTTAGGTTCCTGAAACCTGCTGTCTCCTTCCAGTGGCTGACAACATCCTCTTATGCTCCTTGTCTGGTAGTCCAACTTGAAGTTTGCTAGCGTTCACACAAAGACACAGAAGAGACAGTGCGCTCACAAGCAACATGGTTGCAAATAGAATTTGGCAAGAATAAAAGATAGCCTACAGTGATTTACAGCAGGGCTCAGACAAGCATACTGCCCAGCAGCCTGTATGTGACTGCCCCTTTTATTCCCTTCCCCACTGCTTCCTCATGCTTGTTCTACCCAATCCACCTTGATACCTCCATTTCCTTGCTTTTGATCTGTCACCTAACCATCTCATAATAAGTTTCATACAATATACTCTGCCCTATCCCCAAATTATTTTCTCTCTGCAGCCCACAGGAAGTCCTATAGCCTAGTATGCAACCACCTCTTACTTGCCTGGGGTTCCTGGGAGAGAATCTCTTTCCTTGACCCACCCCACCACTCTCCTTTGATGGATCTAGGAGAAGCAGCTCACTGTGCTCTGTTTTCTCTCATTAGGTTACTCCCATTCTCCTCCCTATTGTTGTTCTGATTCTTGCAGTCTTTACGTTTCAGTCACATAATCCTATAGCATCACCCTGAATATTGTTTCATACAAACCACTTCTGAATTAGAATTTCACCTAATAGAGTTCTGTTTCTTAGAGAGCTGGACTAATGCTCTGTGCTGGTATCTTTTCTCTCACAATGGCAAGTAGTATGATATAAACACTATGAAGTCTAAACATACTATGTCTATAAGATGCATTTTTAAAAAGCTTCTCAATTAGCTCCATGGAAATTCAGTCCTGTCATTGACAGCTAATTAGACTGAAATAACCCCACAGGTTAATTTTTCTTACTTCTATATAAAGCTTGTTGCTTTTCTTTTTTTGCTGCAGAAGTTAGGAGCAAATTGATGAGTACTTTATCATTCCCATAGACAAGTACATCATCCTTATACATAAGGACGTTTCACAAATGCAGAACTTAGTAAGAGGGATAACTGTTTAATAAATAGTTATGCATCATTAGCTGTTCATGTTTATGACCATTAGCTGTATTAGTTTCTTCTCACAGTCAGGTTTTCTTTCCTCGGTTTTGTTCTCATTTCAAAGTTAACCACTTTGAAACAACTACTTTAGAAGCTAATTAATTTTAGCCTATCACAAGTAATACCAAAGTAAACTCCATCTTCTTTGTCTTCACCCTCCATATCACTGTAATCTTTAAGACCGACTATCAAGAAACATTCAAGCCACAATCCAGTCTAGTAGTCTACATCTCAACTGGATATGAGTCACACTTCTTTCTGCTTTTATTCCTCCAGTTTAAATAATGTGAACCTGTATGAAATTTCCAAGTATTCTGAAAACGAATATTTAAATCATCCTCACAAAATGTAATGATCACTAAAACTTTTTAGATTCACAGCTCCAAAGATTCTGAAATTTTACAACTGACCCTTCAAAGTGGTATTACAAGGGCTCTGACTTGCTTGTTCGGGCACTCTTTCAAAATTTGAGATTCAATTAAAGCAATTTCTTTGACACCACTAAAATAGTCTAACTTTAAACAAAGGAAAAAGATATATTGGTATCTACTTTTACAGTGGAAACTGAGGACTAAGTATACAAAACAAAAAAAATCTGCAGGTTTTCATGAGCAGAAGTTACCCTTGATAGAACACAGTGTAAGACACACCATCTGCCCAGCAGACAAACTTGTAGTACCTTAGTCTGACATGAAGTACAATATCCTCAAGTTGAGAGAGACCAGACTTGCCAAGCAGAGAGGTGGGACAGATTCATTTTTCAACAGTACACTGACATGCATGGGGACGAACCTCAGAACTGACCCATTTTTCTAGCTGCAGGTGCCAATTTTATAAAGGAAAAATTTCAAGTAAAACTGAAAGACAAGCTCATCCAGTTGCAACCTATTTTTGGTTGGAAGAGACAGGAGGCAACTAAATGCAGATGGGTTAGTAGTGTTGATTGATACATAATGAATTTAGCATTAGAGATGCTAGTTATTTGAACAACTAGGTAACTAGGTAACCGGTGACTTATTTTGTATCATATTTATCATCTCACAAAATTATCTAGAGCAAGAAACTTGTCATTTCCTTCAAACTAAGTTAACCTGCTTCTACCTTATCTTGCTTTTCTGTCTACCACAGCTACAGTGCCATCTTCTAAATACCTCTGAGTTAGTTTTGTGATGACAGAACATGATGAATGATAGAGCTGTAAAGTTTTCTGTGTAATTGTTCTAGTGCCATGAGCAACTATCAAACATAATAAATTCGACAGTCCAAACACTTTTACTCCTTTTAGTAAAAAGTCACACAATCAGTACCTACGTCAACTGTGAATTTAAACTGGAAGATATTGGAAGACACTGAAAGTTGTATGCCAGTGTTTGGAAGCTTGTTGAAGCCTTTTATGGCTTTTTTTATTTAAAAAAAAAATAAATAAAATAAATTAAAGCTTAAGCAAATGTTGGAACTTTTAATATTGTCAGTGGCATCTAAAACTAGTTTTGTGGAAAACAGGGTTACTATCTTTACTCTTCAGTAAGATTTGCACATCTGACAGTGCCTCGCACTACCGCTGTCTTGACAGTCACACACTGGAGTGAGACCATCTTCCCTGAGGAGTTTAAGCATGTTCTAGCTTAAGCACAGTAAAATGGAGCAGAACACACACAGATTGTTTTGCTCATGCTCCAATACGTGCATTATTTTAGGAAAACAAAGGAAGCCTATTATTCAAAACAAGATAAGATTATTATTTTGAGTGACATTATTCAAATTAAATGTCCTTTTCCTGTTATCAACTTAATCTCATCCAATCCTCACCCTTCTTTACATTCAGTTCTGTGTTATCAATACCACTTCTGTAAAAATGTCATGCTTTTGTTCTTGCACATTTGATTGATTGCACACAATCTCCTAACTAGTACTATAAATTTTATAAAACTTTTAGATGAGATTGTATGCTTGCACTTCCGATCATGCATGCTCCTGTGGTTTCAAATGTCTCAGAATGAGTAAGTCTTGGTCATATAGATGTTTTTATCTAAAGATAGCATCCATCCATGAATAAGGCTGATTTAGTTCACGCTTATTTAAATGTGCACACTTCTTTCATTCAATATACATATAAGTATATGCAGATGTCGCCTTCCTAATTGTCCCAAAGTGATCAGAAAAAAAGGTGAAGCTTATCATAAGCAAAAGGCAGAAACTTGAAAATGCCATCTGTTATTAAGTATTACCAACTGAAAACCTAGGGCAGCTTTAGGTTTTGACCCTGCATGGAGAAAAAAATGTAACTGAGAAACCAGCCCAGACCCAAGTGTGTTCTCACAGTTTTAAGATTCCCTTTCTATGAAAAAAAAAAATTACATTAAAATACTGTTCTGCTGCAGACCAGAGTTGAGAGGATCAAGCTGATACAGAGAACACACACTGGGCTGAGGAAAGAAATGTGATACACTTCCTGTAGGTTGACCCCTTTTCCAACACTAAAAAGACAAATACCCTTCTTCCCATCTGACAAAAAAAGGGTTTTCTTTCAATTGTTTCTACCTGCAATATCTATTTCTTAATTTCTTTGTCTACAACTCCCAATACGTAATAAGAGCCATGACAGATTAATTTCATTAAGTAAGACTATTTTTCAAGGCAATCCTCAAACATAAGGAGTCCTTTGTTACCTGCAAAATGAACGAGTCACACAGTTTCAGGAAGAATCTAATTTGATTTGCTTTTTTCCAGATTAGCATTGGAAGCAACCAAAAAACCCAAAATAATCTGATCTCTTCCATAAGACTGAAAAGGTATGATTAGAAATGCAAAACCAGGCTGGGACACGTCCATAAAATGCAGAGTGAGAGAACAAGAAGCCTTAAAACCCGCTTCACCCTCTGTGAGGGTAGGAGGCAGGGAAACAGGTTGTCCTGTGTCTTATCACACAGTCTTAAATCCTGAGCTTTAACTCCTACCTACTTAGTCTGAATTTGTGAAAACAAGGACTAAGAGTATAAATAAGACTATGGATTGAACTAGAGAGCAAAACACGTTTCTATTTTTCTGTTCCTGTGATAAACACTTCATTGTTTATATACATAATTTAAATTTATATTACATTTTATATAAAAATATAAAGAAAAAATATTTTAAAATAATATCACTCAGAAAGACAAATAATGTTTAGAAGTCTAGGGAAACATATTATTAACAATTAATCAAGTGATTTAGCAAATATATAATCAATACGGTATCAAAATAAAAAAAATATTTAGAATATTTGTAATGTAATATTTGTGAGTCAACTTATTCCTACAGCTTAAAAGTAAACATGTAAATATATCACTCCCACCAAACTGGTGTTTAAGTGGACATCAAAAATTGTGCAGGCCTTCATTCTTCCATGCATTCTCACAATGATACTCAGTTTTAAAGGAAGTGCAGAACACTAGAGCACTATTTGCTCCAACTCATTTCTCCTTGTACAAAATTATTAGGATAATAATATGGAACACTTTGGGTAAGTAAAAAGCATCCCCAGAGAACTAATGGGGACTAATAGTTCCTCTTGTCTCACTTGCCCAGACAGGTTTATTTTTTATGGTTTTGCAATTTTTTTAGCTTAGGGGGGAAACAAATAAACAAACAAAAGCACCACCCTAATAGGCTACATAAAGTTCTTCCTATGTGGTTAAATGGATATTTGACACATAGTTTTTCCCATATAATGGGAAAAAGCTGCTAATATGATTTGCTCTCCCTTTTATTTCAGGGGTTCTCTAGTGCTTTTTAAATGCAAATAAACCTATGTCAGTACCTCCGTAACGCGGCCGTCTGGTGCTGGTTGGTACCAGCTGACAGGGCGGCAGCAGCTCACTGTTATTGCTCAGTTTAAGTTGGCAATTTAGTCTCCAGTTTGGGCAAGAAAAACAGCATTTGATATACTACAGTTGAAAGATAACCTCTAAGTGACCCATTCCTGTCACTTAAATCAACTCTATACACAAACAAGAGCCAATTTCAAACTCAAAATGCAATATAATAAAACAAACTAAGCTCACAGTGTCAAACAGTACTTCAGTTAATCAAGTGTAACTGCTGCAATCCTTAAGAAACATTCATCATCCTGATATGTTCAGCAGAATGAAGTAAGTCTTAACTTACAATGTCAATATTAGTTTGTGAAAACACAAGTAGTTTGTGGGGAAAAAAACAGTTTGTTCTTCATATCCTAACCGCTTAACTTTACTGTCCCAACACAACACAATCTTGTCTTAAAAGGGCTTACTTTCAGTAAATTAGATGTGGTTTCATGGTAACTATGGCCCTCAATGTGCAGTATTTTATAGGGAAACCATCACAGTATTTTCACGAAACTCTTCAACTGATGTGAAACCTCTAAAATAAACACCACAGAAAGCAACACGGTACTGAACACTTCTAAAACAGTGGTCCAATGCCATGGACTTAGCTGAACTTGCTAATTTTGGATATCAGAAATACTTGCCAAGTTTTCCATGGACAGTTTTCTAAATCACTTCTGGCTTAATTCTGGATTGCTAGCACTGACGTACATCAGGTTTTACTAATTTAAAAATTAAATTACATAAAAAGTTGTACCCTACAAAAATCTGAACATGTAGACGTATGAATTTCCTTCCCTTTTACTTTGGGAGCACTCCAAAGCCTCACAACATCATAATTAGTTATGCATTTTTTGTCTGCTTTTGTACTGCATTTGGACATAAAAAGTTACATATTGAAAAAACCTAGAATTGTCCTAGTTGCTCTGGAATTCAATAAGTCATCAGACAGCACAATCCAAGTTCTCTGCTCTAAACAGTGCAATGCAAGTGCCTTTACTAAATGAAGTATTACTCCTTATACCATTCATAAACAGGGTCTTCCTCAGCCCATTCTTGGCAGCTCTTCTTTATCCTTGGGGTGCACAATCTCCCCAGTTCACACACTGGTCATGTCCCTCACAGTCCCAATCCCTCAGCTCGCATGACCAGACTGCACACCATCTCCTTCCCTTCTGTGCTTCCTTCCAGTGCAGAACAGGTACAACGTGGATGGGGTGCACACAGAGACTGCTCCAACATGCAGCATGAAGAAGCAGCATGGAGCTTACCGAAGCGCTCCTCTGTGCTATGAGCAGAAACTCTGCCTGAAAGGACCGCACGGTTTAAACTTTAGTTCAGAAAACTACTATGAGGCTTTGGTGTCTCCCTCATGCACCAGTAGAATCTGTAGGCTATGGATTCTTTTTAAAGTCACCAAATGACTGTAAATTGAGAACATTCAATTACCCAAGGATGAACAAAAATCCTACTCAGCAGATATACTAGAAACAAAAAGGAGTTCAGTGTTCTACTCTTTTGCCAAATGGAGAACTCATTCAGTCAGCTTAGGCAGAAAAAAAAAGGAGGGGGTGGCGGGGGGAGAAAATCATGTCTGATTTGGGAAATTTCACCAACTTCAGCTGTGCAAAAGAGCAACTAGTAAAAAGCAAAAGCTCTTCAGCATCCGATGAAAGAGTGGGCAGGATGATGAAGTTTTAAAAACAGCTATTAAAAGCTTAGCTGCTTTTTCTATCTACAAATTAAAAATTTGCATGTTTTAACATCACCAAGACACAAAAGACTGATGCTCAAACTACCAACTTTCTTCCTACCTCACTACTGAAATGGGCTGTCAAGGTATCAGATTTATTTTTTTAGCCAATTTAAAATATCTTAATCTTAATTGTGTGTACAGAACATCTAAAAATTGCTCTCACTGCATGACAGTCTGCCTTGTGCTATTACTCTTGCTGTCGTCCTGTAAGAAGTATTAAGAAGCATGTGAAAGCTCAGTTTGATTATTTATTCTTGCAATTCAAAATATTTTTATATTGCTAAAAGCAGCTTTCTTGTTGCTTGCAAAAAAGCCAGGCTTTGACTAGACATCTTAGCTCCATGTAACTTGGTCCCCATTTTCATGTCATGAAGAACTGTAAAATTGTTCCAGCAGCTTTCTTGCATTTTTTTTTTCTCCAAAGTAACATTAAGGATAAGGTTATTTCAAGCACGAGGACTGAGGAAACTTGAGGTCTCTAATTATGGAAATGGCAAGAGAAGGGGGGGAAGAAGGACCCTCAGTAAGTTCAGCAAGTTTCTCAATGTTCTTCAATTAGACTGAAAAAAACATTACAGCTGCCAGTCACTGATTTTTAACCCTATCCTAGCTAAAAAACAGGACAATATCTGATCTTGAGGAAATTCTACTCAAAAGCTGAAATAACTGTCTCCAACTTGATAGTTCATTAAAAATGTTTCCCACAAAACTCACTTTGAGAACATTATGATTCTTAATGAAAAGCAATTTCAGTAAGAAAGTCCGCTATTGTTAGATCAGTTAAAAGGTGATTCTATGTTGGTTTTACTTATCAAAGCATGCTAATCAACAAAGTATCTTTCATGCCATAATTACCTGACACATTAACACAATATTGGAATAATATCCTTTATTAAATCAAAGCTACAAGCTTTCAGCAATATTTGAAAAAGCAACAGAAGTCATGCAAGACATTCAGCTTATTAAAGGCTAAAGATCAGTTAGTCACCAGAGAAAGCTGTAGGAGCAGATTAGTCAGTTCTACGAAGAGAAATGGCTATTAAAAGCCTAGCTGGTTTTTTTCCATCTACAAATTAAGAAATTGCATGTGTTACCATCATCAAAACTCATAAGATTGGTGGTGATCAGAACAAGAGAATTGAATGTGAATATTTTATTTTTTTATGATGCATATTCTTGTTTTAAGAGCTAAGAAGCTTAAATTCAATATAAGATATAAAAAAGAAGACATTAGGAACTTAAGACTTGTAAAGAGACCTTAAGTTTTCTATAGCTGCAAATTTTTACCAGTTTAAGGCCTGTCATCTTTTCCATCTTTATTGATTCTTCTGCAGGACACCTAAAAACCTGCTTGAATTACCTTAATCAACAGAAGTCTCAAAATTGTGGTAGAACTGCAAACTGCTTGGTCACGTATTTTTAATTCATTAACTTCCCAAGTCTGGAATGTCTAGACTGCAGATATAGCATGCCTGCAATAAAGGCAATGAGTGACTTCACATATGAAGTGTCCAAAGAATTCTCATACTCTGTTTCCTTCTCCGGAAAGCTGTGAAGTGGGATAGATAGCCATCTACTGCTTGATGTGGTTGCTGAAAACATGATACTGTGGTCAAGATGCCAGCACTCCCCTACTCATTCAACATGCAATACTTAAGATAGTCCACAGACAGTCTCTAACTGGATGTGAAGGGTATCATTATTAGCCAAACTAAAAATTAGACTAAAGTTTATCAGCTCCCTGAAGCAGAATCGCACCACAAAAGCAGCAATGCATTATTCCTTATATAAAAATGAAACCTTCTGGTCCTCTGATACAGGTCTCTATCTTTTGCATTCTAGAAAGTGATTGTAATTTTAAAATATGTCAAGTTTACAGGCTGTGTCTAAAAATAGTTTATTTTGAATGATCTTTAAAAGCCTTGAAAAGCCCAAGCTTAAAGAATCTCTTAAATTAAAAAGATGACACATACATGAGTTCCATTTGAGCAATCAGTGCTGATACATTTATAATGAAATATGCCGCAGTATTTCAAACATTTCGCAGCTGTTACAACAGCACTATTATCTAATGTGGATATATTTACCAAATTCCACATTTTGTAATACAAGCATTTAAAATCAAAATACTTCTTTTTACTTGCTTAATCATTGTCTGGTAATCTAATGACATTGGAAATGTAAATCTAATCAGTGGCATTTGAATTAATTTTTATTGCAAGTATTAGGGTAGTCACTCAGCTGTAACTATGCACTGTCATCTTTTCTCCTCACCTAACCAAGTATTCCCAGTCATGTCACAAGGTTCAGGCATCCTTGCAAAGGGAAACCCCTTCTCTGCCAGACCAAAACTAGATCTTCAAGCTTTAGAAAGTTAAGATTTCCAAACCACAGCAATACTTTTAGCCTTTATAATTGAAGTATATTGTTCTAAGAACCAGAATAAAACATGTAGTTTGTCTCAGAACCAGAATAAAACATGTAGTTTGGCTCAATGCCCTTGTAAAACTTAAATAATCAACACTTTTAATAATTTTATTGTCATCCATCAATATGCTTTAAACTCCTACCATTATGAATAAGGATATCCTTTTCCACTAGCTCAGTGAAGCTATGCAAATTTTCATAATAAAGTTTGCTTCTGCGCTAACTTATTCCAAAACTGTTTTCTAATAAGATATTTGTATTGGGGAGGGGCTTTTTTCCTCTCCAAGTCTGCACATATTTTTGTATCTTGTTTTATTATGCAAAATAAAAACCTTCTATTTGAAAACTGAACTAGAAATACATCTGCAATCATAATGTATGAACACACAACATTTTTCATAATTGTAACACAGCACTATTGGGGAATAAACTGACAGATGGAGACTCAAATGCATTCTGCAGACTACACTGCAGATCAGAACATACTAATGGATTCACATCATCTGAGAGAGGACATCTGTCTTAGAAGAAATTATTGCATTTAATACTTAAATTACCCATTCCATTTTTGTTTAATATTAACTCTATACAGAAGTGTAGATGAAATTTTAATTTTACCTACGATGCTAAGGCTGCTCATTATGCTTTAATAGAGCTGTGTAAAGAAGTGCCTTGGCTAGTTTGTCTGTCATGTTTTGTGACATGATCTAGTTGAATATTTTCAAGTTACCTAGACTAGAGTTATTAATTCAATTCTATAAATTATACACTCAGGTTTAAAATGGATTAATTTATGAAAGACAGTACTGGGTGATCATAAAGTGCTCAATAAAACTGAAAATGTTCTGTGCAAGAATAGCAATGGTAAACCTTAAAAACCTTAATTATCTTATCTCAAATCTTATCTCACTTCCCTCTTCCTCCAAACACATTCCTTGTCATGTGGTCAACCAACTCCATATTCAAGCAGCAGCATAAGTAAACCATTAATGTGGATTATACAGATTACTATTCATATACGCACGCGCACACATATAAATACACATATACAAACACAATTATTTTTTTCCAAGTATTTGTACATGTCTAATACCATGTTTAATTTTTAAATAACTGGAAAAAAGAAACCATTCTTACCTTTTCAACTGTTAATTGTTTTGATGGTTTTTCTGATTCTCTCTCTTTCTTTTTCTCTTCTTTCTTTTTTTCTTTTTCCTTCTGAAAAAAAAAAAAGTATTTTGCTAGTACTCAATAACAATGCATTTGCAAAGGTATCCAATGTGTACAGTCATAAAGAATATAAACAGAGATCTTTCAGTTTCAATTCAGAGTTTATGTTGCTATCTGCTCTGCTTCCAAAAGTGACTCATTTTGCTCAAATACTACTACTAAAAATATTGCAATTTTGAGAATTCACTATTTCACCTGCTCGTCTACTTTTCTGCTTATAAGCAGAAGGAAAAAAGAAGCAGTATTGCTTCTCCTAAGCTAAGCAGATCTGAAAATAAAAAAGCAGCTACAAGTACTCCATTAACTCTGATAACCTCTGTCATTAGGATGGAAGTCAGTCTCTTTCATCAAAGAACTATCGTAAGGTAATTTGCATGCAGCTTTCAGCAAAGCTAGTAATTTTTAAAAGCTAATCTAGTAGTCTTAAAAAACACTCCTGAAGGCAAAATGTTGACTTGGGCTGTTAGACAGACCCACTGAGTCATAACACATTAAGTTGTTCCAGAAAGAGAAAACTTAAAGAGATCTCTCCACTCTGAATGCACCATAATGACATTACGGTTTTTTTCATTTTCGCTTTGGATTAATAAATGCAGCAATATTACAGACCCAGTCTGACTGAAGAAAATATAAAATATTCCTTAAGGCATCATAACCCACAGAAGATACGGACTTTTTAGGTCAGCAATTGCTTTGACACAGTATTAGCAGTGATTTTTAGACCAAGTAGTTTGTCTGCATTTACCTTGTACAACTACCGTACAGCACTAGTGAGAATACTTGAGCATTAAAACGGATGGAAGAAGAGCCCACCATCTGTGGTAAAGGAGATGAGAGAGTAGCTCCTAAGTAGTTCTTTCAGTCATTAGACTCGGATTCCTATGTTCAAAGCTCTGAAACAGCTTTGTTCCACAAAACACTATTTTTTAGTAACTTTTGCAATATTAGGAGGAAGGTTGAGAGCTTAGACTGTCAGGTTAAATAACTGTCCATGTAGCTCCAGTATTAAAAATAGAAGAGTTTACTAGGCTACAGGCTTCTGTCAATAAGGATTTTTTTTTTTCTTTTCAACATCCAATATATGTAATTTTTAAATCTGTATAACATGACATATGGTTATAGTTCTAACACTAAGATGAAGGGGGTTTTTTCTGGGGTTTTTTGGGGGGGCTTGGGCACAGGGGGACCCAAGTAACACATTCTTCACAACTTCAAATAATCAATTTTCAAACCTTTCACCATATTTATCAGATGGATCAGGGTTACTCAACTGAGGTTACTCAAGTCCCAGCTAACCTCTGTAAATTACTTCATCAGGCATTAACCTGAACAATTTGGTCCTGGAAAGTGAGACTATCACACCAAGCACCTGCTTAAATGTGGGTGTTACTCAAGCAACAGAGAGCAATGACCACAGTCATGAAATTGCAGTAAAGGGGAATCTGGAACATCTGCTTTGTAGAAAAGAAACAGAGACCAATGCAGATTTTAATGAACATTAGGAACACAAAAATGAGCACAGTAGACCAAACCAGAGGTCCAGCCAACATCATATCTCACCTGTGGCAGTGCAAGGTGTTCAAGAAAACGTCTGTATGACTGGGTCAAGTATAGAGCACTGTTTTATTTTGAGGTCATCTCAATAACCTGTTACTTGAACTAAGATTACAAATGCATAGCCATGCCTTTCAAACGAAGCTCAGCCTTTCTGCCTGATTGTGTCATGGATCCTAGTACCAACCTGCATTCTAAAGACTCCCAAAATCCTGTGACCATAATCATGTACTGCACACAATTATACTGTCAGAGCAATAACTTTTCCAAATGTCTTTCATTCCTGTCCCTGCTTTCCCAAGTTGAACAATTTAAATAAACCTAATCTCTTCCTCTACAGAAGCTTTTGTACATCTTAGATGATGGTGATTTGTTTCCTCTTACCACTGGGAAAGGTGGTTTCCTCTCCCCCTGGGAACTGTTGTACATTTACTTTTCAAATACTGTAGCTGAAGTTTACTTTAATAGGTTCAAGTGAAAGTAGAGTTGAAGTTTTTGCATCTGATCATCTTCAGGATGTCCTGATTTCCAGTTTGACTTCAACATTCTTTTTAAATATGTTTTGTTAGAGAAACCTTGATTCTAGATGGAAAAAGTATTTGGAAACTTATTCTTCAGGACTTTGAGAATAAGGAGGGCTTGCAGTAAGTTTCATATGGTAAACAATCCATAAATAAATAAATTCCTGTGATTGCCCTTATGAAATCCCTGACAGCTTCATAATGAATATATGAAGATGTAAAATAAACCGTTCACCAATGTTTCTGCCTCCACACCTCACAAAGCCTACAGGAAGTCTCTCAATTCCCACTGATTTTATTTTCATTCACTTCATTATCGCTGTGGACTCAAAAACCGTTAAGTCCTTCATCTTCACACTTCACAATTTCAATATGCAAGCTTTCTGCTTCAGCTCCATTAGATAAAAATGAGTTCAGACTAAATAAAAACATTTCTCAGAGGCTGCATTCATGCCAGAACTTCAACTCAAGTGTTTCATTACTTGCAAAAGCAGTCAAAAAGCATTATGAAGATAATAAAATTATTCATTTTTTCCCCTCAGAATAATTTCTAACAACATGGCATACTAGTTACAGAGAGGAACTTCCAAATTTGAATACATCAAGAGCGGCAGGTAAGAAAGGAAAGGTGAGTTTCATTCTAAGTGGCTGCTGCTGTTCCTGGTACAACTTAGACAACATGTCAAATTCACCAAGGATCATGGTCTAGTCCATGACACTGTCATTTAAATTTTAATTAATGTTTAAATATAGCCAAATTAGGATAATTTATAACATTTGTATTTAGAAGAAAAAACATGATTTATGTTTAGATCTAAGTTATTTCATATACTGTATACAGTCTCAATTTAGAGTGAAGTTTCCAAAAAAGCCTAACATTGAGCATTCACATTCTAAAAAAAATTATTTCGTTGTTGTTGCAAATTGTGACATTTACTGAAAGTTCATACAAACAATGCCTCATCTACTTCTAGTTTGTATGTTCAGTTTTTCAAAGGCTCTTCTAAACAGTAAATATAACATCAGCACATACACACATATCCCAGATAGAAGGGATATTAAAACCAGTATGAGTTAACAGAAGTGACACCAAATTAATTCTAGATTCATCTCCAAAGAGACTGAACTAAATGGCTGAAATAGTAGATTCTGTAACAAGCAAGTAATAAAAAAAAAAAAAGTAAAAATTATTCCTGAGGAGACAGGACAATATCACTCATACCCATTAGCTGGGAATGAAATGGTGTTTCCACAGTTTTGTGACATGAAAAGAGAGCAGAACCAGAATTTTCACATATAAACACCAAGAGGTAACAATCATGCATCTGCTTTGTCCCACTGTATTGGTCCTTCTCATTTATCTAGTCTAGAAAGCAAGGAAAGAAGTATTTTAAATGCCTGAAGTACTACCAGCAATTCAAATTCTCTAGTTAAGTCCGTGAAATTACTCTACAGAAATGTAACTATTTGTGCAAAGCAGTAACCTGACAAAAGTTACACCCAAAACCAATATACCTCTGCTTTGCTCTTCTCAGCAGAAGCTTGCAGAGAAGGAGAGGATGCCAAAGGCTGAGCAGCATCAGAAGAGGATATCTGTACAAAACAGAGGAAAGACATGAGAAAGAAGATAAGCAAGAACAGCTGCAAAGGGAGGGAGCAGAGGCAGCTAAGGGACACGATTTTCCTTCTTTTTTTCAATAATTTTGAGGGTGGGGGAAAAATGATACAACACAGAAGAAACAAAAAGAGGAGACAAAGTTTTTTTGTGAGGTTTTTGGTTGGTTGGTTTTTGGTTTGGTTTGGTTTTTTTCCTCCTTTTTATCCATACAATTTTTCAAGGAAATTTGTCAGATGAGAATGAGTGACTTATAATGAAATTCACTAGAACAGAATATAAGAAAATGAACCTGGATAAGATCATATCACAGACCTAAAAAAAATAATTAGGTTTCATCCATTGTTCAATTTTATCCAGTGTGACTATTGAAATATTAATGTCCTAAAGCATGAAGGCACACTGTCCCAGAGGAAGGGGAGAGAAGAGAGTGCCTTTGTTCTTGCTCACTGTAACAGAATATTTTTATTAAGAGGAATGCAAAATAACTCTGAAAGTTATACATTAATTAAAGTTCTAATTAACTCTTCTCTAAGAGCACTCCAAATGAGTAAAGAGCTTATGGTTAATATAAAGCCGCATCCCAGCAGTAAGATGCCAGACCTTCCAGACAGGTGATACTTCTTTTCTAGGAATCAGTAGGTAAAACTATTATTAAACTCACAGAATTATCCAAAAGGTACAAATTATATATGCAACAGATGCAGTTTGCTCAAGAAAATAGTATTTCTCTACATGGAGAACAGGATTTCTCTCATATATCTTCCTATCCTATTTCTTTATGCATAGTTGATCACTTTAATGGAAACATTACCTTTCTATTCCCCTTCCTACAAAAACATAACTGAATTACATTTATCAAGCATGTAGAAGATCTTCAGAGCTATAAAGCTGACACTTCTACACTGCCTTGTATCACTGCTACTATCTACAAGGAAAATTTAAAAATAAATGAAACTATTACAGAGCAGGTCATTATGTCAGATCAAAATAAGCAATTTAGGTAACATGTTTTTACTTAGTTTAAAAAACCAGCTTGCATTAAAAGGAAATTGAAAGCTGCAAAAACACCCCTACCTCATGTCTAAAACCCCTGTATTTCTTACAGAAAATTCTACCAGTACCATAGCTTATATAGCAGCAATATTCATAGAATATATATATTCAGTATTTTTACAAACTGAAAAACTATGCCTATCCTGGAAGGTGGTATAGAGCTTCAGGAAATATATTTATAAAAGGATTCATTTTTAAACCAAATTTTACCTGCATAAATATGAAACAGAATTCTCATTTTTAAATTTACTGTTTTAAAATCCTCAGGTTACTAGAAGAGTTATGGATACATCCGCTGCAATGAAGCAGTTTCTCAAACTGTAGCATCCTGTTGCTATAGAAACACAGGGATCCTGTTTATTCCAATTACACCACATTGTAACCAAATGAAGATATCAGAAAAATTATTAGGTGACTACATATATTAAACTACGAGCTCTAACACTATGTTCCCTACTAAGATTTCAGTTAAATGCAAATGTGTGAAATCGTGATAATGGAACACCTTGGGTATACTTTCAAGCTTCTATAGATAAAGTGGAATTTTGGGTTGTTGGGGTTTTTTCCATTCCTTTGTATGCTTCAGATTTTAAGAGAATTTAAGCTTGATAGTTCTCACAGGTATCTCACCACACAGAACCAGGTAAGCAGAATTTCATTTGGGGGTTGGGAGGAAAACAGCACCAAAAGTGTTTATGTCACATTTCCATCCTCCCATAATAGTTCTTCTCAATCTGCATATCATCTTCATAAATTAAGGGATTATTTAGCCTGGGATAAAGTAATCCTATGAAGGCCTGAAAGTAATTACTATAGTTTTGCCAGTCAAGTAATGGAATAATAAAATCATAGAATCATAGAATGTTGTGAGTTAGAAGGGACCCACAAGGATCATCAAGTCCAACTCTTGCCCCAGCACAGGACAACCCATGTGTCTGAGGACGTTGTCCAAATGCTTCTCGAATATTATCAGGCTTGGTGCCACGACCACCTCCCTGGGGAGCCTGTTCCAGTGCTCCACCACCCTCTGGGTGAAGAACCTTTTCTTAATGTCCAACCTAAACCTCCCCTGGCACATCTTCCTGCCATTTCCTCTGGTCCTGTCATTGGTCGCCAAAGAGAAGAGATCAGGACCCACCCCTCCTCTTCCCCTTGTGAGGAAGTTACAGACTGTGATGAGATCTCCTCTCAGTCTCCTCTTCTCCAGGCTGAATAATCCAAGTGACTTCAGCCTCTCCTCATGACTTCCCCTCTAAACCCTTCACTCTCCAGCAGCTTTCCATCCCTTTTATATTT
>NW_010321119.1:39338-44774 GCF_000700745.2 Antrostomus carolinensis | reverse complement strand
ACCCCCAGATGCCTCTCTGCAGGGCTGCTCTCCAGCCTCTCCTTCCCCAGTCTGTATGTGTGCCCAGGGTTGCCATGTCCCAGGTGAACAGAATCACAGAATCTATGGAAAGAGGATCACATAAGCTATAAGCAGGAGACAGAGCAAAAAGCAGTTGCCGTCTAGCTCAGGATATGGAACAGGATGTACAAGTTTAGAAATGCCCAAGTGTAATTTTTAAAGACAAACAGCAGCACTACATTCACTTCAGGCTGAAAAACAGCACTTGAAAGCACACTTCACATATGCAAATATTCAAATAAGCAAGAGTACAAAAGGCGTATGACTGAAGCTAACCTTTAAGAGAAGACACATTACAATGTATAAAGAACTGATTAAGTTTATATAATGAAAGCAATAGCATGAGTTTGGGCTGCTGAACAGCTTTATCACCACTGCATCATGTTAAATTTGTTATCTCCCATGCTGCAGCAGATAAGGGAATCTGAATGAAAAAATCCAATCAAGTCAAACTTGAGTGGCCGGATAAAGCTAACCACAAAACAGGATTAAAAGAGAGGCTGGTGCAGTCCACTGTGGTGTGCGGTTAAGCAGTCAGAGTACCAAAAGCTGATCAGGGTACCGAGAAGCCTAAAAAATACTTGCCACTGGGACAACCTGATGCCTAAGCAACAGCCGACCTATTAATCCTGTCAAGGTTTCCAGCTGGCCCCAAACCAGCCGCTCCTGACCTCAGAGCGGGCCAGCAGGGGTGCAGAGGAGCCTCAGCAAGAGGCAACACCCTCCAGCTAGAATCGAGTCCCTGCAGTGCCAACTATTCTGTTCCTTGTCTGTGCCCAGGTGTCATCTTGTGTCATGTCCATATACCGGAACTAGCACCAAATAAAACTAAAAACTATAACAACACTGCAATGTAATGGTATTCTTTTAATATCTTGGGGTTTTTTCAATTAGAAGACTGAATTTTCACTAATATAAAGTCGTTATTAAGGGTGCTAATACCCTCTCCAAGCATGAAGAGAAACTAAACGCCTTAGTCATCAAGTGCTTGGTTTTCAGGTGATTTTAAAATGTTCATTTTTAACCCAGACTAATCCCCTATTTTAGCAAATCAGTAAAGTTGCTTGATATCCTGAGATGTCAATAAAACCTCATATGTTTTCTTTCCCTTGTTCCGTCCCTCAACTCTTACTTTGAAAGGTTGTGGTATGTTCATATTTTCAAACTGCAGCACACTTTGCAGATGTTAAAAACTCAACAAATAATCCTTATCATTAGTGTAAATCAACCCTGAACAACTTCACCGCTATTCTGATGACTTCCTTGCCAACACCCAGGTTAGACCATTCCAAGTTAGGAATAATACCTTCTACATCCTGTTTGCAGTGCGGACATACCATTAACTATGGGGGGTATCAGTTATGGGACAGATGAAACACTGATAAGGAACAGTGGTTGACAACCAGTTGTGTGCTACTGGCTTGTACTTCCAGCAAATCTTTGTTTTTAAAACTACTGCAGTGATAAAGTGGCTCATAGAACTGTTCCTGTCTCTAGTCAAGAGATTCATCAGCTCACCAACAAATGGCAAATAGGAAAGCATCTGCTCAGTGACCTGTTTCCGCATTCGTGGCCAGCAGTGGGAATGCTGAGGTTAGAAAAACCCTCAGATCAAACCACTCACCCATGGCAGGTCTATGCACAAAGCTCGCCTGGAGTAAGTGCTGCACTCAGTCCTGGTGAAACTGCCATTAATTAGTTGAAAGCCACAAATGCACTTTAAATATTTATAGCAGAATCCTGATCACCCCTCAGGATTATCAAGCAAGCTTTTAATAATAATTTTAAAACTGTTTTTTAAGAGACTGAGATCACTGAAAAGCAGCACTATGTAATCCCACACCAAAGTAACATATGAGTTTTCTATATAGTATTTATTAGCCTTTATTAATAATGAGTTGTTTCTATAAGCTTGACCAGAAGCATCAGTAAAGAAAGATTATTCCATGCTTGGGTCCAAGTTAGAGTCCCTGAAAATACTATTGTTTACAAGCAGACACCCTCTCTTCAGTGTAGCAGAAAAACCCGCCCTGGTTTGCAAAAAAAACCCCGCTATTCCACAGCAACAATTGTCTTCTGTTACCACCTTTCTAATTTGTCGGTTTTAATCCAATTGTTATATTCCAGTGGAAACAAAGAGAAAAAAAGCTAAAGAATCAGTTTCTAGAAAAACTGGTCAATACTGATACCAATAATGAAGTCTGAAGAGCAGACAGTAGGGAAGGTAGAAAATATCTTTGTTTAATTTAGATCCAATGGAAAAAGACATTTGAGCAAGAAGGTACTAAGGGTAAGATTTGTCACCAAAACCACTAAAGATGAGTGACCAAAACCTCCCCTGCTTTTGGCCATATGTGTAAAGCAATAAATTAATCTAAATTTCTACATCAAAATCCAAAAGGCAATTTCCAGCCATCTTCCAGAATTCAAGTAAAGAAGCACACACTGATCTACTCTGATAACATACATTAGTACTATGCTCTGGGAAGATGCTAACTAAGATGTCCTCCATTATTGGCACTTTAAAGTACCAGACAAAACCAATGGCAACCCCTGCAACCGACCATACATGCTGCTAGAAAAAGATGCTTGTATGCATTAAGAATGTACTGCAAACTGACAATTAGCATCTGAAAATTTCACTTTAGTCTTTAACTTAAGAGTAGTTTGGTCTTTTGATTAAGAAGTGAATTCAGAATTACCTAAGAGAGGGAAGGAAGGCAAGGAGCTGTTTCTTAAGTTTCCACACATATATGACCACAAAATTTAATCACATTTCAGACCAAGAGACTTTTAGACATTTCATTTTCTTGAATCTCTTTCTATTGTTTGTGGTTTAGGACTCCTTTTTAGAAAGCCTATAAAGTAAAAATAACCATTTTACATAATGACACTCAGTACTGGCTTTAAAGCATCATGTACGTTCAGTGCTGAGCAAGAAAACACATACACGTGCAGCAGCACTGTAAGATTTCATTTTCACCTGTGCTCTGTGAGAGACTTTGGTTCACAAAAAATGTATGATCAGAAAATAAAGGACCTGCAGGTTTACAATACTACTCCAGTCCCCTGCCCCTCTTTCGTGGCAATGTGTTACCTGTCCCCATTTTCTCCATTAAAAACTTTTACAGTATTTATTAAGTTATTACTTAGTAGTGGCACTATCCAAATACACGCTATGTTAATAGTTCACATAAAAGCACAGACACAAACAGTATTTGTCCCAACGGCTTTGATGCAGTCTGTGCACCAGACTACTATTTCGAGTGAAAAATGTAAGCTTAAAAGAAGCATTAAATGAAGCTATAACAGAATATAGCATACAAAATCTTAGAATGATTTTATTTTAGCTCAGTTCGCACTAACATATTTCTGAGAGTAGATAACAGTCATACAAACACCACTGGTCATTAAGGTCAATGTACTAAATAAAGTTTTCACCAACTTTTATTTGTAGTTTTAAAAAATCCTGTTCTTGATGCAATGTATGTTTTTAGCCTTTTATTAAAAAGGATTCAAATTAAAGCTTCAGAAACCTATATTAAGCTTCCATTTAAATATGAAATTTAGGGTGCTAACACTGAAGATTCAAAAGATTAAAACATGAGTGCATTATCAAACCATGTCAATAAATATATATGCAGGAAATCAGCAGCTGAACCAAATGCAAAGGTGCCCTCGAGTGGCCATTTTATATGCACACAATATACAGGGAAATAACCTAAACGAAGGCGACTACTCTATACTCCTTCGATAGGTTCAGCTACTATATATGTTTTTCTTATTTCAGCAGACTTTTGACTTTATTACTGTACATCTCCATTGAACGTTGACAACACTAAAATTAGTATTTTATTTTAAAGCAGTAGCAATTATAGACTGCTATTAGATGTACATAAACACACAACCAATTGCTTGCCATTTTTTAAAGAGGTCTATTCTCGAAATACTGAAAAGAGTACAAGAATACTAATGTACTATTAATAACATTTATCTATTAATTTCTGCAGAAGTTCTTCAGGCTAACTGGCAAGGCTTTTTTAAAAATTACCAAAATGTCTCCCCTATTCAGTGCTTTAACTGCTGGACACCACAGGAAAAACATTCTGTCCTACATTTCAAAAAACACAGCAGTAACTGGCTTCTCAAAGAGGCTGGTACTGCTCTTCCATCAATATTCTAAACCGCTCAGCACTCCTCCATCCCTTCAGAGCTCCCGTGCCTCCTTACAGGAACACGGTGAAGCTTGTGCACAAGCTACCTGTAGTTCTGAATGTGTGCAGAGCTATAGATGTTCATAAAATTCACATCAAGTAGAGACGCAACTACTCAGTGTTCTGGGAAATACAGATACATTTAAAGGTATTAGACTTGAGTGCAAAATATTTTTTACAACTCACAGAATCACAGAATGGTAGGGGTGGGAAGGGACCTCGGGAGATCATCTAGTCCACCCCCCCTGCCAAAGCAGGTTCACCTAGAGCAAGTTGCACAGTACTGCATCCCAGGCAGGTTTTGAACATCTCCAGAGATGGAGACTCCACAACCTCCCTGGGCAGCTTATTCCAGTGCTCCATCACCCTCACTGTAAAGAAATTTTTCCTCATGTTTAAGTGGAACCTCCTGTGTTCCAGCTTGTGCCCATTGCCCCTGCAGCCCCTACTGCTGGCCACAACTGAAAAGAGTCTGGCCCCATCCTCTTGATGCCTGCCCTTCAGATATTTATAGACATTAATAAGGTTGCCTCTCAGTCTTCTCTTCTTCAGGCTAAAGAGACCCAGCTCCCTCAGCCTTTTCTCATATGGGAGATGCTCCAGCCCCTTAATCATCTCAGTAGCCCTCCACAGGACTCTCTCCAGAAGTTCCCTATCTCTCTTGAACGGGGGAGCCCAAAACTGGACACAATATTCCAGATGTGGCCTGACCAGGGCAGAGTAGAGGAGGAGAACCTCCCTTGACCTGCTGGCCACACTCTTCTTAATGCACCCCAGGCTACCATTTGCCTTCTTGGCCACAAGGGCGCATTGTTGGCCCATGGTCAACTGGTCATCCACCAGTACCCCCAGGTCCTTCTCTGCAGGGCTGCTTTTCAGTAGGTCAACCCTCAACCCGTACTGATGCCTGGGATTATTCCTCTCCAGGTGCAAGACCCTACACTTACCTTTAGTGAACTTCATCAGGTTCCCCTGCACCCAACTCTCCAGTCTATCCAGATCTCACTGAATGGCAACACAACCTTCTGGTGTATCAGCCATTCCTCCCAGTTCAGTGTCATCTGCAAACGTGCTGAGGGTACACACAGTCCCTTCTTCCAAGTCACCTATGAATATACTGAATAGGACTGGACCAAGTACTGACCCTTGGCGAACACCACTG
>NW_010321119.1:32731-38521 GCF_000700745.2 Antrostomus carolinensis | reverse complement strand
AGGGAGGTTGTGGAGTCTCCTTCTCTGGAGACATTCAAGACCCCCCTGGTCACCTTCCTGTGTGATCTCATTTAGGTTCCTCCTCTGGCAGGGGGATTGGACTAGATGATCTTTCGAGGTCCCTTCCAATCCCCAACATTCTGTGATTCTGTGAAAATAGATGTTTTTAATCTCTTACTGGAGTGCCCTCCATTTCCCCTCTCCAGCCGAACTGATGCTTCCTGTCTTTGTTCCAGGGAAAACTGTCTTTAGTGAGAGCTTCCCAACACTTCAGAACAGTAACTTTTTTCCTCCTAGGTGGCTTGCCCTGCTGCATGCAGGAAAGTTTACATTTTCATGATCCACATTAAACTGGCCATGCAGTCACTACACAGTTCAGCTTTGGCAGAATTTTTGTTTACTTGGACATAGTAACTTGCAGGTAGGCGGGTCCAGCTGTGTGAACTACTCCTCAGATGAAAGTACTTATGGAAGTGTGGAGAACAAGACCCTGCACATGGGAGCTGCTAGGAATGCAGCCAGCATACTAAAAATCCACACCCTGGCTTCTCCAACTCATTCATTTAACCATTGCTGGGCAAAGTCCAGCTCAAGGGCAGTCACCAGTGGTACACCCAGACATTGATACTGGGGCCAACACTATTTAACTTCATTAATGACCCATGTAATGGGACATAGTACATCATCAGCAAGTTTGCAAATGACAAAATAAGGAGGAGTGGTTGACACACCAGACGTGTGCAGCCATTCAGAGCACTGTTGACTGGCTGAGCCAACAAGAACCACGTGAAGTTCAAAGGAAGTGCCAAGTCCTGCACCTGGGGAGGAATAATTTCATACACCAGCACAGGCTGTGTGTAAGCTGGCTGGATGTGAGCTAGCAACGTGGCCAGTTCTGGGCTCACAAGTACAAGAGAGACATGGGCCGACTGGAGCAAGTCCAGTAAAGGGACACTAAGATGATTAAAGGACTGGAGCACCTTTCAGACAAGGAGAGACTTAGTGAGTTGAGATTGTTTAGCCTGGAGGAGAGAAAGACAATTAGTCTTATTAACATATATAAATACCTGGTGGCAAGGAGCAAAGACTGAGGCAGTTTGTTGCCTGCAGTATCCAGAAACAAGACAAAGAAGCACTGAATGTAAATTGAAACACAGAAAATTCCACTGAAACATTAGAAAAAAAATTTAATATTTTAATTTTTTTTTACCATGGGGGTGGTTGAATACTGGAACAAGCTACCCAGAGAGGCTATGAGTCTCTCATATCTGGAGATATTCAAAACGCAACCGGACATGGCTCTAAGCAGCCTGTTCTAATTGACTCCACTTTGAGCAGGGAGAACTGGATGATCTCCAAGGGTCCCTTCCCGCCTGAGCTGTTCTGCAATTCTATAATTCAACCCATTCTAACAGCATGATCTTGCAAAATACTTTATCCCACTTTCACTCTCCCCGCCCTCAAGTCACAAATCTTGTATTGTATTTCAGTGTTCTCTCTTGATGACTATCTTCATTAGCATACTTCAAAACCATTTCATATCACTTGATTCACAAATTCTTCATAGACCACCAAAAAACTCACTATGGTTCTTGCAATACTGGGAAGGGTAACTGGTAACCTTTCTCCAAGCCAGCGACTGGAGCGTCTGAATGCTAGGTACTATAAACCTACTGTTCACACACCCTAACATACCCCAGTTTATCCATGTTAAGGTCCCTAGGTGACATGTTTTAGTGCAGTAAATGTATTATGGATTTAATATCCTTTAAGATAACTTTCCAGAAAATGTGCCATCACAATCTCTAAATTCACATCGCATTTTATCCAGTTGCCTACGTTCGTACTTCTTAAATTATACTCAATGTCTTCGGAAAGCATGGAAAATGTAGACCCATTATTCTTCTCGTTCAGTGAACTTGAGTTATATGAAGCTTCTGCTCCATAAATAATTCATACTCTTTCTTAAATGTAGAAACTTTGTTTACTATTCTCTAAACATTGTCAGTATGTGATAATATATTCCCATTTCACTTAGTGGAATAGATTGTGCCAGTTCATAATTTTTGAGACGAAAACTATCTGGAATCTGCTTAAGTTGATTCACCATCCACCCTGAATAATGCCATTTCCATATGCATGCTGAGAAGTTGCGCTCTTTCTTCTCTTATATACTTATTTTCATTAGAAGCTGCAGAGATTGTGATGATACCTACATAACATCTTTATCCACACTCAACACAGCGGCCTCACTGTTTCTCCTCGTGACTAGTATGGCATAAGGGTCACTGTATTAAATAAAAAAATAAACAATGGTTTGTTTAAGCAAGATTGTCTTTTCACAGTTTTTATTTTATATCAAAGAGGAGGTGCCAAGTTTTTAAAAAATTTGGAAAATATGATTGCTTCAAACTTGATTTCCTGAATCTCTGTGCAACTTCAGTACACTTTCAAACTGAGTAGCATGTAGATACAGTCAGATTAAATTATTTGGATTGGGAACCAGAAACCCTTTCATTAGTGCAGTCCTGTGTCTCAAAGAATCACCCCAGTAGCTGCTATTCAATAGTGTATTTTAGACAGATTTTATTCTTTCTGGAACCTCGGTTCTAAGAATCATACATTTCCTCTTGATTTATTGGTAAACTGTGTAATCATCTACTTCAAAGCTTACTTCCTCTAAACAGTAATTTTGGGAGATTCTTACTAAATCCCAAAAGCTTAAAACAAGCAATATTTGCTATTTCTCTTGGCCACTGCATCGAAGATCACGAGCCTCATTAACAACTGTCCCTCCACCTTACCAGCTGTATAGCTTTGATTACAACTATCTGAGACTCAATACAGATATTGTCAGTCAAGATGAATACTCTGTTCAGACATTACTTTCATAAAAACAAACATCCCAAAGTGTGTCTCCACCATTTGTTCTACTTATATTTACTGCAACAATTCTGAAAAAGTCCTTCAAGTCATTTATTTAAGCATACAAGTTCAGATTCTAGGAGAAAGGTGTTTGTATAATTGTAAGCTGTCCTCTTCTAAGAGTGCTCCAGGAGGTAGTAAACTCGAGGAGCACAGAGAGTTTAATGAGACCCCAAAGCAAACAAGATTCAATAAGCAACAGTCTTCAGGACTAAGACTGTTAGAGGAGAAACTGCTTTGCATGCTTTACCTTTCAGTTCCAGGATTTTTGTGTACAAAGGAACCCCATGATGAATATAAAAGGATTTACCTATGCTTGAAAATGCTAATCAGGTGCAAGTCTGAAGCAGAAAGATACTCCTGAACAGTTTCATGTCAGCATCCACCTTAAGGAGAGTTTTAACATACAAAATTACCTCACACCACTTGACCTGTGGCAGCTGTCTGTAGTTCACCAGAGAAGTGATGCAAGCCCTCAACTGCATTGTACAAGCTTTCAGGGATAAATCAAGTCAAACAGCACAGCATATTGCACACTAAACTGCTCATGCTACTGTACCTTATACACACTCCATTTGTAAAGATTCCCTAATCATTTCACTACTCTGAAGTTTGTTTTATTGGATTCTATGCTATACTTCACACCATTCACAGCTTATGTATGTCTAAAAATCAAGAAGGAGGTTTGGCAGAAAATTAACTCGAGGAGAATAGTACTATGCTGAGGATATTTAAAATAAGTTGACTTGCTAACAGTTACTGCTGCTCCTAAACTGATTATTCAAAGAGCAAAAAAATTTCTACCATTAACAATACCAAATCATGTGTTATTCACAGAACAAATATATATACACACACATATTCCCAAGTAACATCCCATCAGCTTAGAGTGTTTTTACTTGTATTATTCCTTTCTTTAAACTTCAGCATACATAAAAAGCATAAAAACCCACAAAGTCCTGAATGTTTCAAAATTACATCGTACCAAAGAAAAACAGGAAAGCAGTTGGCCAGACCAAGAGACGTGGGTTTCTTAAGCAGTCGGTCTTTAGAAGGCTTGACAAACTGAGGTCTCACCACAGCAGGACTGTGAACTGCTTTCTGAGAAAGGAAGTGTTGATCTCGTACAGTGATGTGAATCTCGTTAATAACTTCAGAGATAATTATGATAAGCACTGGCTTAAGAAATACTACTTCTAACTCTGTCATGGGGTACACTGCTTAAATGGAATATACTTTGATAAGGGGGATACATTTTCCTAAATACCATAAATACCATACAGTTGTCTTCACAGTTTTCATCATAATATTACAACCCTCCAACTAAGGGTTGTATCTAAGCATTTACAGACCATTTCAACTGTAAGAGTGCTTTTAAAGAGCTGACATGCATTTGAAGATACTTCCATGGGGTACAAAAAAACAGCTTACCGCCCTGGGTATGCTAATTTATTCAAAATTCTCTTTTTTACATTCACAGAATCATTGAATGGTTTGGGTTGGAAGGGACCTTCAAAGGATATCTAGTCCAACCCCCCCTGCAGTGAGCAGGGGCATCTGTACTAGAGTAGGTTGCTCAGGGCCCCATCAAGCCTGACCTCCACGGATGGGGCTGCCACGACCTGTCTGGGCAACCTGTTCCAATGATCCACCACCCTCATATTGAAGAACTTTTTCCTAATATCCAACCTAAATCTGCCCTTTTCTAGTTTAAAACCATTACCCTTTGTCCTATTGCTACATGTCCCTGTGAACAGTTCTTCCCCAGCTTTCTTGCAGGCACCTGTCAGATACTGGAAGGCTGCTAAAAGGTCTCCCCGGAGCTTTCTCTTCTCCAGGCTGAACAGACCCAACTCTCTCAGCCTGTCCTCATAGGAGAGGTGCTCCAGCCCTTTGATAATTTTTGTGGCCCTCCTCTGGACAGGCTCCAACAGGTACGTGCTCCTTCTTGTGTTGGGGGCTCCAGAACTGGACGCAGTACTCCAGGTGAGGTCTCACCAGAGCAGAGCAGAGGGGCAGAATCACCTCTCTCAACCTGCTGGCCACACTTCTCTTGATGCAGCCCAGGATGCAGTTGGCCTTCTGGGTTGCAGATGCACATTGGTGGCTCATGTCCAGCTTTCCATCCACTTCTACCCCCAAGTCCTTTCCTCAGGGCTGTTCTCCAGCACATATCTCCCAGCCTGTATCGATAACGAGGATTGTCCCAACCCAGGTGCAGGACCCTGCATTTGGCCTTGTTGAACCTCATGAGGTTCACCTGGGTCCACTTCTCCATTCTACGTTGATCAAATAAAACTTAAAAGTAAATACTGCTACTTTTAATAGCAGCTAATGGAAAAATTTTCAAAAAATGGCAATATTTCACTACTCTGAAAAGAAAGTATTTCTACAAATGCATTGTTAGGTATTTTTCTAGAACTTTTTCTTCTTGTCTTACAACACTCTGAAGCAGCAAATGCACATGTAACTTAAAAAATTTCTAATTATTAGAAAAAGGTTTCTGTTCCAAGGAAGGTCTAAAAAAGTATCAATATTAAAAAAAAATCTGAAAAGCACCCATAAAACTCATCCATATTAACATTTTCCTTCAAATAGCAGATTCATTTTAACTGTATTATCAGTGTTGGTAAAAAATAATGAATACATCAATTCTGTTGGTATTTTTTTCCCCTCAGGCTTCCCCAGGCAACTACATTGCTTATTCTGAACTGGAGCTCCTGCTTTTTGTAGGAAAAGTACTTGAAGTACATGTGAAAGTACATCTGCAAAAAGAAGGGACAAGCATAGTGTGATCACTTTGATAAATTCCCTGCCTACGTCTCCCAACCTGACCCAGAGCACTGTAAGTTGCCTGCTTGGGGC